>NC_066870.1:38474585-38735140 GCF_022985175.1 Labeo rohita
AGCTGACATTAGAAATATTGTCATGTGAACGTGTTTCTAAATTGAGTTATAATCATAAAATGTAAAATTAAAACAAATTACCTTTTTAACAATTTTTTAAAAATATTTGATAAATTCTGTAAAATCACACTGTTTGATAAAAATATCAATTCCTGTTTTATGAGTTAATAAAAAAAAACATAAATACGGAAAATATAACCAAAATAATAAAATAAATATACTTTTCTTAAAACTAAAATATTGTTTAAGATATTTAAATATATTATACATATATTTTTTAAATTAAATAATATATTTGATTTTTTTTTTTGCTTGCATGTCTTCTGACAACAACTGACATTAGAAAAATATTATCATATGAATATGTTTTTAATTAAAAAAAAACAGAAAATGTTATAAAATTATAAAATAAATATTTTTTTTTTTAAATTTTATAATTTTATGTTTTTGATAATTAAAAGATTTTTTCACATGCATGTCATCTGAAAAACAACTGACAGAGAAATATTATCATGTGAATGTGTTGTTAAATTAAATATAATAAAAGTTAATACAATAAATTAAATCATAAAATGGAAAATTAAAATAAATAATTTTAAAATAAGTTACTTTTTTTTAAAAAATAACAAAAATATTTAAATATTTTCTAAATTATTTTAAATATTTTATTTGTTTACATACATGTTATCTGATATAACTGACCTTATGACTGACTGAAAAATATTAACATATGAATGTGTTGTTAAATGTCAAGGGGATATTTTAGCTCAAAGGGGTTTGGTTGACAAAAAAAGTTTGGATAAAGGGCAAAAAAAACCTTATGTGTTCTTACAAGATCTCAACAACGCCTCCAACTGTGCTCAGATTTGCCAACCTACTGAAGTTTGCAATCAAAAGCCATTTGGATCTGTTTTATTTCTCCTGAGGAATTTTAGAAGAATCTTAACTAAGAACCCTATTAAGTTCTCTGAGCTTTAAACGAGCAACCTCTGAGCAATTAAATCTTCCTCAGGGACCATTTGAGAAACAAACCAAATAAAAACACTATTGTGTGCTCTAATTATGTGTTAACACATCACTAATGAAAGAGGAAACTACCAAAAAACATACGAAACGACAAACATTTCCTGTTGCTACTTTGTTTCTCTGTCAAACGCGTTCCGTTTCTCATCACGCTTTAAAAGCAAACTGTAAAAACAGATGGCAGCGCCGGTTTGGGTTCATTAGAGAAAACGTTAGAGAAGCTTTCATTAGTGCTGGTGCCAAACAGGCGAACCGTTGGATACAGGAACCCTGCCTTTCCGTGTTAGGACGCCCGGACCAGAAACACATTAGAAATGGACAAGATGCACAAAATTATACATGAAAAAGGCATTTTTGATTTAAGGAAGCACTGATGATGCCATTCATGTTTGTTCAAGAATAAGCAATATAACAGTAGATAACAGCATTAATTTCCAATTAAACATAGGCCTAACGTATGCAAATGAGCAATTAATCAAAAGCAAACATCCTACAGAAAATCCTCTGCAGTCTAATCATCGCAAACAATGCATGAATTCTACTTTATTTTTTTTTTTTTTTTTGCATGCATGTCATCTGACAACAACTGACGTTAGAGAAATATTGTCAATATGTTGCTGATAGTTGGGGTTCATGAGAAAATAAACAAAATGCATCATAAGAGTGGAAAATATAATAAAAATAATAACATAAATGTACTTTTTTTAACTAAAAAATTGTTTAAAATATTTAAATATTTTATACATATATTTTTTTTAATTAAATAATATATTTGATTTTTTTTTGCTTGCATGTCATCTGACAACAACTGATGTTGAGTTATAATAGGTAACTAAATTACATCATAAAATGTAAAATTAAAGTAAATAGTTTTAAAATAAATTATATTTTTAACAATTTTTAAAAACAAATGAAAATTTAAAAAAAAAATGCAATCTCAATTGATTCTCCTAGATCAGAGTTTTCCAAACTGGGGTTCATGAGTTTTTTTTTTTTTTTTTTTTCACAAAAAAAAAAAAAAAAAAAACGGAAAATATAACAAAAATAATTAAATAAATATACTTTTGTAAAACTAAAATATTGCTTAAATTATTTACATATTTTATAAATATTATTTTAAAAAATTAAATAATATATTTGATTTTTTTTTACATGCATTTCATCTGACGACAATTGGCATTAGAGAAATATTATCATGTAAATATGTTGCTAAATTGAGTTATTAATATAATCAAATCATTAAAAATGTGAAATGAAATTAACACATTTTAAAATAAATTGCCTTTTTATAACATACATAATAACATAAATGTACTTTTTTTAAACTAAAAAAATATTTAAATATTTTATACTTTTTTTTTAATTGAATAACATTTAGATATTTTTACATGCATGTCATCTGACAACAACTGATGTTAGAGAAATACTATCATGTGAATGTGTTGTTAAATAAGTTAACAGAATAAATTAAATCATAAAATGGAAAATTAAAATCAATAATTTTAAAATAAGCTAATTTTTTAACAAAATTTTTTTAATATTTTATAAAAAATTAAAAAAATAAAATATTCATGTTTGTTCAAAAATAAGCAATATAACAGTAGATAACAGCACTAATTTCAAATTCAACATAGGCCTAATGTATGCAAATGAGCGCTTAATCAAAAGCAAACATCCTACAGAAAATCCTCTGCAGTCTAATCAGCACAAACAATGCATTTATTCTAATTCACTGCTTTTAATCATAATCGTCGCCCCGGCAGACCGGCTCATTCAGCCATAATCAAGATGATTCTGCTCGATTCCTTTGGTCCTTTGATTACGGCATAAATTAACTGGCCAGTGTGAACGAACAAACCCGTCTGATTCTCCTTCAAACGGACACGGAAACAGACACACTAACATGCGTGCCATGTATATTATTATAGGTTGATTTCTCTTTCTATCTCTCCGTCCCCCGTCTTTCTCGCTGGCGGTTTGAGAGATTGTAGCCTGTTTAAAACCCTCATCGCCCTGGGCAACACGGTAACGCGCCTGTCAAAAGCACTTTCCGTTATAATGGCAGGGCTTGTGAACGGGGGGGAGGCAGATAACACGCTGCGCACGCACACATACACATACAGAAGCTCATATCTCTCACGTTCGGCGTCTGCATGATTTTAATGCACAGAATATAAATTCTCAATTGCATGAGTGCTGCATCATAATAGTTAAATCAGAGTTGGTTAATCACAATTATTTTGCTCAAAAATATAATCATGATTACTTCACATTTTTCACATTTCATAAGAATTATTGCAGTAACACAAGCACAAATGAAGAAAAGCGTCAACTTGCATGGTTTGTTTGCAGATTTAGGTGATGTTTACACTACTTTGTTTTCAAATAAAAACATTTTTGTGTTTTGGCCAGTTATTTATGTGAAAACGTGTGAAAAATGTGTTTTGGGAGCCGAAAAATGCACATTTATGAATACGAAACTGCGTTGCCAAGTCTGTGGCTACTTTAACACTGTTACTGAAGGGTTGTTTCCTGAAATGCGAATTTACCAGGGGAACCCCTGACAAAAAATGTGCACTTTCACCCCGGAACACGATTTTGGGCTAGTTTTGAGTAGCAATTCAAAGGGTTTTGTTGTGAAAACCTGGCAACCCTGATGAAAATTTTAATTTGTGGAAACGTGCATGCATTTTACGTGTTCACGTAGTGTTTCTTTACAATGTGACATTGCTAACTACTGGTCTGCCATGTAAAATACGGCCTTTTAAGTCATTTTCGCAGATCTGTGCAGATCCTTTAGATAACGTTGTTGCCTGTATGTGAAAATGCAAAGTAAAACATTCTATGTTTTTGATAAATTAACATACAGTAACAATGTTAACAGATTAAGGGGGCTTTTACACAACACCATTTTCAACTAAAGCAGAAAACTTTTTATGTTTTAGCCACTAATTTACACAACAGCAGCTTTTGGGGGCCTGAAAATACAAAATTTTAAAAACAAGTTTCAAAGTGCATGTTTTTTTTGTTTGTTTTTTTAATATGCCGCTATTGCAAATTTGTGATGTCATGTTTACACATCATTTTCAGCTAAAAATGGAAAACTTTTAATATGTTTTGGTCATTAATTTACATGACAATGCTGGGGTCTGAAAACGCAAAGTTTTGAAAACAGGTTTCAAAATGCATGTTTTTTTGTTTGTAATTTTCAACTAAATATGGAAAACTTTTCATATGTTTTGGTTATTCATTTTTAGGAGCCTGAAAATGCAAAGGTTTTCAAAGTGCATGTTTTTTTGTTTTTTTTTTTTTTTTAAAAGATGCCGCTATTGCAAATTTTTGATGTCATGTTTACACACCATTTTCAACTAAAAATGCAAAACTTTTATTAGGTTTTGGTCATTCCTCTACATGACAATGGCATTTTTGGGGGCTGAAAAGTTTTGAAAACTGGTTTCAAAGTGTATGTTTTTAAAACAATATCATTATCACCTCTGTGTAAACTATGAAAATGCGAATTTGTGGAAACATTCATGTGTCTTACGTGTTCACGTAGTGTTTCTTTACAAGGTGACATTGATAACTACTGGTCTGCCATGTATAACACAACATTTTAAGTCATTTTCACAGATCTGTGTGAGCGGGGACCCTTTTGACAATGTTGTCGCCTGTACGTGAAAATGCAAAAGTAAAACGTTTAATATTTTTTGTAAATAGTAGTTCTGTAAATGTACAGTAAAAGAGATCACAGATTAAGGGGGCATTTACACAACACAATTTTCAACTAATTCCACTAATTTATACAACAGCAGCATTTTGGGAGCCTGAAAATGCAAACTTTTGAAAACGGATTTCAATGCGCACATTTTTTTATGCTACACTGTAAAAAAAAAAATTGTTGTTTCAAATTATTTGTTACCCCGCTGACTTAAATTTTTTAGTTTAGTCAATTAAAATATTCCAGTTGCCACTTATATTACCATTAAGTAACTTGAAATTTCAAGTTGACTGAACTAAAAAATTTTAAGTCAGCAGAATAACAAATTATATGAAGTTGAAAACTTTTTGAAAGTCTTTTTTTTTTTTTTTTTTTACAGTGTATCACCTCTTTTTTTTAATTTGTAAGAACAGTGATGTCACATCATGTTTACATGACATCATTTTCAACTAAAAATGGAAAACTTTTAATACGTCTTGGTCAATAGCATTTTTGGGGCCTGAAAACACAAATTTTTTAAAACAGGTTTCAAAAGTCCAAGTTTTTTAAATGCAAAAGAAAAAATCTGTTTTTAGTGCATTGTTGTTGTGTAAAGGCATTCATAGTTGCAGCAAACAGCACAAACCACTGCATGACAGAAAACAGACTGAACTGTACTTTCACGCTTTTATTTGAGTAGAATATTTCAATGCAAATCACTAAACTCCAGTGTTTGCCAGTGTTTTGTTTCAGGTCATCAGCTCTTTTCCATAGAGCAAGTGCACATGGTTGCCAGGTTGGAAAACTAAAGTAAACCACTGAGCAGAACATTTATCAATTCACGAAAAAAGCCCTGGGGGATTGAAACTCTTGAAATCTGGCAACCGCAACCTTGAAATCTTGTGAAGCTTGTTACCAATGCCAAATTAAAATAAAACATTTTTCTGGATAAATAACCAGCAGGCGATTATGCTTAATAAATAAAAAAAAAAAACAGCAGAAAGCAGAAACAGTGACCACAATATGATTCATTGCACAGCCCTAATATCAGAGATCTAATATAAGAGATCTCACCAATGTCTCAAACTGTGCTCAACATCTTAAAGTCTGCAATCAGAAGTAAGAGATCTCAATATGTCTCTCATCAAATTATCCAAGCAGCTACTCCCACTGAATAACAACTACTGAATTGAGTCTGTTTTTATTTCTCCTGAGCAATTTTAGGGAAATATTTGAGACAAAGTTGATATCTAATTGAAACACAACTAAGATCTTCCAAACTCTGAAACAGAAATCTCAAAGCAGTCTGGGGCGTTTCATATCCACTCATAAGTGCTTTCATCTGGGGGTGTTTTCTCGGAGGAGGCGGTCAAGCAGCCGCTCAAAAATTAATCAATGGCACAAAAAGAAATATTATGAAATACGAGACTGAATGTTTAAAGCACAAATTTTTCTGAAGTGTCAGAGGGAGCTCACTGTGTACTCAAAGACATCATTAGTCACACTGTATGTGAAGAAGGAATAGAGAAATACAGGTGAAAGATCAGGTGATTATCTTTCTTGCACATCAAGGTAATTTGATTTATTTAGCGCTGTACACAATACAAGCAGCTCCTATGTAGCTTTACAGTAAAAATCAACACAAGCATCTCAAAATTCAGTTTCACTGATTAATCAAATGGGTAAAAACACAGGAAATGGACAGTCTAAGTACAAATTGCTGTTCCATATGCCTCAAACCTAGAAATACTGGACTGAAAAAACAACAACAAAAACACATTAAGATAAATTGCAACTGAGCCAACCTGTTTATATGATACAGATGCCACTTATTGTTTGCAAATCAGTACAAAAATGATGCAAAGCCCTTCCTTTATGTTATTTGTTGTTGTCAATGCATTGTCCATAAGTTTGTGTGCAAATTAATTTTGCGCCAATGCAATCTGGTCGTGAAATGTGAACAGGGCGACGTCCTTCTGTCTTGTAGCATGCATTTGCTTTTATTCAGATTTCCAGAAATCTGAATTGATCTTAATCTAGTTATGCCAAATAAGTCAACCTGATGAATCAACAAATGTAATTTATCTTTTATTCTTTGCAAACCAGATGATGACAGAAAACCCTTCTTACATGATTTTGTTGACATCGATGCATTGTCATGTACACAAGTTCGTGTGAAAATTAATTTTGAGTCAATACAATCTGGTCATGAAACATGCGCCAAACAATGACCTTCTGTCTTGTATCATGCATTTGCTTTTATTTCTAGAAATCTTAATTATTGCAACTGAGCCAATCTGTTTATATGATACAAATGCCACTTATTGTTTATTGTTTGCAAAATCAGTGCAAAAATGATGCAAAGCCCTTCCTTCACATTATCTGTTGATGTCAATGCATTGCCATTTACATAAGTTGCAAATATACAATCGAGTCATAAAATGTGAACAGGACAACAACGTTCCCTCTTGTAGCATGCATTGCCTTTTAATCAAATTTCTAGAAATCTGAATTTATCTTAATCTAGTTATGCCAAATAAGTCAACAAATGTTACTTATCTTTTATTCTTTGTAAATTAGGGCAAAAATGATGCAAAACCCTTCTTACATGTTTTTGTTGACATCACTGCATTGCCATGTACACAAGTTTATGTCAAAATTAATTTTGAGTCAATACAATCTGGTCATGAAACATGCGCCAAACAATGACCTTCTGTCTTGCATGCATTTGCTTTTATTCATATTTCTAGAAATCATATTTTTTCCTCAATCTGGTTATTCCAGCTGAGTCAACCTGTTTATGATGATACAAATGCCACTTATTGTTTATTGTTTGCAAATCAGTACAAAAATGATGCAAAACCCTTCCTTCATGTTATTTGTTGGTGTCAGCAATGGGCAACAATACGGGTCAAAATGATCGATTTTTCTTTTATGCCAAAAATCATTAGAATATTAAGTAAAGATCATGTTCCAAGATATTTTGTAAATTTACCACCATAAATATGTCAAAACTTAATTTTTGATTAGTAATATGCATTGCTAAGAATTTAATTTGGACAACTTTAAAGGCAATTTTCTCAATGTTTTGATTTTTTTGCACCCTCAGATTCCAGATTGCCAAATATTTTCCTATCCTAACAAACCATACATCCAAGGAAAGCTTATGTATTCAGCTTTCAGATGGTGTATAAATCTCAATTTCAAAAATCTGACTTTTATGACTAGTTTTGTGGTCCAGGGTCACATTTGTTGAGGTCAATGCAGCATGCACATAAGTTTGCATGAAAATAATCAATGCAATCTGGTCATGAAATGTGAACAGGGCGACCACCTTCTGTCTGGTAGCATGCATTTGCTTTTACTCAGATTTCTAAAAATCTGATTTTAATAATCAGGTTATGCTGATTGAACATGTTTATGTGATACAAACCATACTGTACATACAACAAACTGATTTCACAAGTGTGCATTTCTATTCAAAACTACAAAATCGATGAAACGCAGACAGGACAGAAATAGAGACAGATACCGAGACAGAAAGACTATAAACGCAAGAACACGAGTCCCTGGAGCTCAACCCTCCAAAATGCCTCGCCAATACAGAGTCTGAAAATAAAAAGCCATAATGCACGACTGAACAACATCTCACAGAGTCAGGAGGCTGAGCGCCGGCTCACTTCACCCAAACTAAACTTTCAGTGCTCCTCAACATCCAGGATGAAAGCGACGCGCTCCGGCAAAAGCAAAACCTCCAACTAATGTTGCATAAGCTCGGTGTTCGCAGCCTACGCGCTCCACAGGTTGCGCGGCTCCAGGGTTCACCTGTTCCCGTGTGTGTGTGTGTGTGTGTTTGTGAAGTTCACTCACCCAGGTCTGGAGTGTGACGGCTGCGTCCTCATCTGTCTGTCCGTGCGCGTCTCTCCACGTCTCCGGCTCGCCTTCACCTCCTCGCGTCTGTCCATAAGTCACACGAGCGGGTCCATACGTGTCCTCAAACCCGTGAGAGCGCGCGCGTGTGTGTGTGTCTGTATGTGTTTACCTCTCTGGCATCAGCAACGTCGACACACACACTCTCCCCCTGGCGCGTACGATCAGAGATGCGCTTCCAGAGAGTGTCGCTCTCGTTCGCTCGTATGCATGCGTGAGTGTGTGTGTGTGTGAGGGAGGGAGACAGAACACACACTGGCGCTGTCTCGAGTCTCTCTGTGCTGTCCCTGTCTCTGTCTCCGTCTATCTGCTGCTCACGCTGCTGTTTGGTTTTTCAGCTCACCCCGCTGACACGCTCGGGGAGCGACGCGCAAGTGCCGCACTGGAGCAAAAACGCAGCGCGGATAAGGGA
The DNA here is from genome assembly GCF_022985175.1 of Labeo rohita. Classification (NCBI taxonomy): domain Eukaryota; kingdom Metazoa; phylum Chordata; class Actinopteri; order Cypriniformes; family Cyprinidae; genus Labeo; species Labeo rohita. The sequence goes on from NC_066870.1 coordinate 38,483,648, forward strand.
TCGTGAACAACTGCATTCAAATCAATTCGCGTTGATTTGTAAAACGTGTTTTCAAAGCACATTTAATGATGTTTAAAGCTGTTCTGGATGGTTCTGAGTGTTTTTGGCATATTGTGGTTGCTATAAAAGGACAATCAAAAGAGCCGATCCCTAAATCTCTAATCTACAATTTTCTAGAAAATGAGGGACAGAAGACTGTTCAATGTGTCCTGCTGTTTTTTCGGGTTCAAGGTCAACCCATGTTTTTTTTTTTTTTTTTCCCAAAGGACAATTTTGAAGGTGTATTTTTAATGTTTTGACAATTAAATATGGTGTCTACCTTACCTTGAAAATTAATTTGCATGTTTCTGTTGTTACTGTAATGACTATTCATTAGTGCACAATTATTTTCAAGGGATATGTCATCAAAACACATGATCCTGAACCACAAAACCTGTCGGGTATATATTGTAGCAATAGCCAGCAATACATAGTATGGGTCAAAATTATCACATTTTATTTTATGCCAGTAAAGATCATGTTCCATGAAGATATTTCATATCTCAGCCAAATATTGTCCTGTCCTAGCAAACCATCTTTGGAAAGTTTATTTATTCAGCTTTCATGATGATGTATACATCTCAATTTTTAAAAAATGACCCTTACCACTGGTTTTGTGGTCCAAGATCACAAATACTGTGCAGTATTTAACTACTTAACATTAAAAGGATATTTCACCCCAAAAAATCCAAATCCAAAAAAATCCATTTACAAACTCTTATGTTGTTTCAAATCTGTATGACTCTCTTTTCCTTTGTGGGTGGTGATAACCAAACAGTTTCAGTTCCTACTGACTTCCATTATATGGACAAAAAATACAATGGAAGTCAATGGGAACTGAAAATTTAGAAATCCAAAAACAAGTGATGACTGATTTGAGAGATGGAGCAAATTATTATATGTGACACTGGACCACAAAACCAGTCATTTGAAACTGAGATTTATACATCATCAAAAGCTGAATAAATAAGCTTTCCATTGATGTGTGGTTTGTTAGGATAGGACAATATTTGGTTGAGATACAACTATTTGAAAAATCTGGAATCTGAGGGTGCAAAAAAAATCTAAATATTGAGAAAATCACCTTTAAAATTGTCCAAATGATGTTCTTAGCAATGCATATTACTAATCAAAAAATACGTTTTGAGATATTTACAGTAGGAAATTTACAAAATATGTTAATAGAACATGACCTTTACCTAATATCCGAATAATTTTGGGTATATAAGAAAAACTGTTAATTTTGACCCATACAATGTATTTTTGGCTATTGCTACAAATGTATACTCGTGCTACCTAAGACTTAACTACTTGGTTTTGTGCTCCAGGGTCACATATTTGAAGCAATAGCCAATAATATATTGTATGGGTCAAAATTATAAATTTTTTTTAATGCAAAAAAAATCATTAGGATAGTAAGTAAAGATTGTGTTCCATGAAGATATTTTGTAAATTTCCTACCGTAAATATATAAAAAAAATATTTTTGATTAGTGCAATGCATATCCATGGCTAAAAGCTTAATTTGGACATTTTTTTTTTTGCCTTCAGACTCCAGATTTTCAAATAGGTAGTTGTACCTCAGCCAAATATTGTCCTATACTAACAAACCATACATCAACGGAAAGTTTATTTTTTCATCTTGTATAATCTTACTTTCAAAAAAACTGACAACTCACGACTTTTTTTTTTGGTCCAGGGTCACATATAACAACTTGCTCCATCTTTCAAATCAGTCTTTAGACTTGCTTTTGGATTTTTAAATGTTTAGTTCCCACTGACTTCCATTGTATTTTTTGTCCACATAATAGAAGTCAATAGGAACTGAAACTGTTTGGCTACAACGTTCTTCAAAATATCTTGTGTTCTTGAGGAAAAGAAAGTCATACATGTTTGAAAAAACATAAGAGTTTGTAAATGATGAATTTGCATTTTTTTTGGGGGGGGGGAGAACTCCCTTTAATGTTAAGTAGTACTCAAATACTGCATACAGTATTTATTTTAAGCTACTGTTTATGCAGCTTTTTTAAAGTATTGCCAACAGTTAACAGCAACCTAATTTAATAAGGATACATAATAATAGAAAACAAGGATAAATGTGACCCCGGACGACAAAAACAATCTTAAGTAGCACGGGTATATTTGTAGCAATGGACAAAAATACATTGTATGGGTCAAAATGATCAATTTTTCCATTATGGCAAAAATCATTAGTATATTAAGTAAAGATCATGTTCCATGAAGATATTTTGTAAATTGCCTACCATAAATATATTAAAGCCTAATATTTGATTAGTAAAATGCATTGCTAAAAACTTAATTCGGACAACTTTAAAGGTGATTTTCTCAATATTTTGATTTTTTTGCACCATCAGATTCTAGATTTTCAAATGGTTGTATTTCGGTCAAATATTGTCCTAAACCATACATCAATGGAAAGCTATTTATGATGTATGTATGATGTATAAATCTCAGTTTTAGTAAAATTGACCTTGAAGACTAGTTTTGTGGTCCAGGGTCACAAATTTGAAAGCTTCACTACTAACAACTTGACCTCACATTCAGTTTTGTCCTGTCTCAGAGAGAAATGCGTCACATTACAGACACAAAATGGGTTGCAAATGCTTTTGCATGTTGACTTTAAAACATTCTGTTATATTTCACCATCATGCATACAAATGCATGTTTTGAAAGGGTCATAACGTACTGTGAAAGTGTCAGGGATCGTGGCACTCTATAAGGAGAATGTGTGTGCATAAGCGCACGTCTAAGATTTTGTGTATGTAACGGCGGCACAGAATGAGTCTCTGAGGGAGGTGGACGAGCGCCGCTTCACTGTCTGCCTCAGTGTCTCGCTGTGTTAACATTGTAATTGGATTTCACTTCAGCTGCCACTAAAAGCGTGCTGTGTGTATGTGCGCGCCCCGGTCCTCCTCTGTAAATCTACCCATTCAAATCATCTCAAAAGGCAACCAAACTGAAGTTAAAGCTTTAGCACAGTCTTCAGTGTTTACTGACCAAACTAGGAAAAGGAATAGTTCATGCTGTTCCTTCTTTCTTCTGTGGAAATCAAAAGATATTTAGCAGAATGCTCTATTTCAAAGTCATATTTGGGCCAACGTGTATTTATATAGCGCTTTATATGATGCATACTACTTTGCTGCAGATTTTAAGTAAAAAACAGTTCTTAAGTTTTAAGAATGGCTTTTAAATTCTACTAATTTCAATTATAAAGCAGCTGTGCTGAGGGTAATTTAGTGTCACATGGTTTCTGCACATTTAAACTTTAAGATTTTTTAAAACCAAGTAAAGACAATTTAAGAAATAAATTAAATGTAATGCATCAATATGGTCTCTAAACGTAAATGTATTGTATTAGCAATGCTTCCAATTTTGAAAAACTTCTTTGTTTTTCCAATAAAAGCATCCTTAAATCAAGAAACACTTACTGAAGATGCAACATAAACACACAAAATCTTGTTTTCAGAGAAATTGATCAAAATGGAGTGAGTTTAAGACTAAACCAAGAACAAATATCTGCCGGTAGGCTCAGAAAAATCTATTTCAATTAAAGCGAAAACAGGTTTTTATCCCCCATTGACAGATATGTGTTCATATTTTAAGCATAGTGTCACTTAATTTTGTTCAATTGCTCATAAAACAGGACTTCAATCTACATCTTCATTTGATTTAAGAATGTTTAGATATTTGTATTGGAAAACAAAACAAAAATACAGATGCTGATATTTGCAGTGCGTCATTTTAATGGCATGACTTTATGCATTTAAGACTTTCTGTTCCAGTTACAGAATTTTTAAGGACTTCATTTGTGAAAGCAAGAAATCAGACTCTTTAAGAGCCGCAGAAACCCTGAGTTTAATTATTTAACAACCTCATTTAATATTTTCAAGTACATCAGCTAAATGCAACTTTTACCAAACTTTAGGTCAAAAGCAGCTTCAATGGTGCAGTTTTGTGCTTGCAACACATGACCAGGCTGTTAAACTTCAAAAAAGCAGTACAAAAAGTACAATAAAACTAGCCTGTGTGATTTTGTTTAATAGAAGACATTAAGTTTAGTTTTTGGGGCATCATGAGGGAGAGTAAAACATGACAGATTGATCATTTTTGGATGAATTACTGTAGAGGCTGGTCTCATGCAGTTCCTCAATAACTCAAGTGTGTCTTATTAAAACATCTTTGTTTTCCTGGGTGCTTTATGAAGTGAATTAATGATGGCATTAAAGCCTGTGATCACCCCAAACAAGCCGCCCATCAAACAGACAAACAACTCCATCGGGTTTGTGCAAATTGAGTAAATTGTTCCACTGAGTGAAAGAATGAGCCAATTACAGATCTCGTTATTCTGCGCATCATTTATCTTCTCTGAAACTTTGCTAGTCAGATACTCTGCCTCCTTGTTTTATCCCATTTGTAGTTATGTGTAGCATGTGGGTTTGATTTATATAAAGGCTAGACATTAAAGGCAAAACTGTTTTTTTTTTTTCATGCACTGGTCAGTTTTGGGATTTTGGGCTTTTTGTAATGTTTTTTTAAAGTGTTTATTTTATTTAACTTTATCTGTTTGTGTCTGTAGATTTCAGTTTCAATCTTCAAAGTTTCACAGTTTTATTCCTCTATATTCTGAAGGGTTTTACTGAGTTTGTTCATATATCATTCACACTGATTTCTATAACATTTATTACTAAAAACATGGTGAAAATGTATTTTTTTGTATGTTGACCATATTTTCTGAATTATGGAGTGATAAAAATTAACCTAAGAACATTTTTCTAACGTTTCCATTAAACACTATTTCTGAATATCTTCTGAATGATCAAAACATCCAGCTTTTCTAAATGTTTTGGAAACGTTTTTTCTTGGTTATGTTAACTTGGTTATGTTTCTATAGGTTAAATGTTAACGGATGCAATGTAACATGTATCATTTTGCAAACATTAAAGGAATGTTACTTTTTAATGTTCTGAAACAAGTAGTTACATTTTAAAAATATTACAGCTAAAAGGTTTCAGGAAAAATGTTTCAATGGAACATCAATATAAATGTTTTTGTTAACACTTTGAGAACATTATTAAAAACCAAAGAACTTTCAAAAAACATCCTATTAATGTTACTGAAAGACGTTAGAGAGAACCTTGCCAAAACATTCTGACATTTCCTGTCAGCTGAGTATCCAGAATCCCTCTGTAAAAACCTGTAATATGTCAATGAAATCAAACTATTTAAAACTGTATCAAACTCAGCTGTTTGGACTCTCATTCTGACGGCACCCATTTGCTGCAAAGGATCCAATGGTGAGCAAGTGATGCAATACTACATTTCTCCAAATCTGATGAAGAAACAAACGTATTTGCATCTTGGACGGTCTGAGAGAACTAACTGAGAGAACCTTGCCAGAACATTCTCTGTCAGCTGGGTATCCAAAATCAATGTCAATGAAATCAAATAATTTCTTATGAACACACAGCTTTTGTCACCTCAAGATGTTAACTGATGGACTGGAGTGATGTGGATTATTGTGATGGTTTTATTAGCTGTTTGGACTCTCACCCTGACAGCAGCCGTTCACTGCAGTGGAGTGATCAAAACAGATACTCAGCTACCAAAAATGAGAAACATTTTTCTAACATTTCCATCAAGTTGGAAAAACATTATTTCTGAATGTCTTCTGAATGCTCAAAACATCCAGCTTTTCTAAATGTTTGGAAACGTTTTTTCTTGGTTATGCAAATGTTAAGAGATGCAATGCAGCATTACGTTGTATCATTTTGCAAACATTGAGGGAATGTTACTTTTGAATGTTCTTTGAATGTTCTGAAACAAGTAGTTACATTTAAAAAAAAATGGTACAGCTAAAAGGTTTCAGGAAAAAATGTTTCAATGGAACATTAATATAAATAATGTTTTTGTGTTAACATTTTGAGAACATTATTAAAGACAAAAAAATGTTCTACTAATGTTACTAGAAGAAGGTTACTTTAAGAGAACCTTTCCAGAACATTTTGACATTTCCTGTCAGCTGGGTATCCAGAATCCCCCTGTAAAAACCTATAATATGTCAATAGCTCATTTTAGCGCATTTTGAAGTATTGCATCAGAAACGAGTAATGGAAACACCAAAATTCGAAGAAAAAAAAATCCCTTAATCCGAAAATTATGGTAGATGTACCATATTCGCATTTTGCGAAATCAAAGTATTAAAACGATATCAAACTATCAAACTCAGCTGTTTGGACTCTCATTCTGACGGCACCCATTCGCTGCAGAGGATCCATTTGTGAGCAAGTGATGCAATGCTAGATTTCTCCAAATCTGATGAAGAAACAAACTCATTTGTATCTTGGATGGTCTGAGGGTGAGAACATTTGATAGAACCTTGCCACAACATTCTGAGAACGTTCTCTGTCAGCTAAAAACCTTTAATATGTCAATGAAATCAAATAAATTCTCTCAAGCATGCAGCTTTTGTTTTCTCTAGATGTTAACTGATGGACTGTAGTGGTGTGAATTACTTGTGGATTATTGTGATGTTTTTATCAGCTGTTTGGACTCTCATTCTGACGGCACCCATTCACATCCATTGGTGAGAAAGTGATGCAATGCTACATTTCTCAAAATCTGATAAAGAAACAAACTTATTTTCATCTTGGATGATATGAGGGTGGGAACATTTGTTCATAACTTTGAGAAAACCTTGCCAGAACATTCTGAGAACGTTCTCTGTCAGCTGGATATCCAAAATCCCCTCTGTAAATACCAAATCAAACAAATTCTCTCAAGCATGCAGCTTTTGTTTTCTCAAGATGTGAACTGATGGACTGGAGTAGTTGTGTGGATTATTGTGATGTTTTTAATCAGCTGTTTGGACTCTCATTCTGACGGCACCCATTCACATCCATTGGTGAGAAAGTGATGCAATGCTACATTTCGCCAAATCTGATAAAGAAACAAACTCATTTGCATCTTGGATGGTCTTAAGGTGAGAACATTTGCACCTAATTTATATTTTTGGGTGAACTATATTTCTTTAAATTCATTTTAACCTGTTCACCTGTGGCGTCTCGCCTTAACTAGGTTGATATAAAGTGTGTTTGCTGCATGTGTGTGTGTGTGTCATTGAGGTGAAGCCTGCGGTTTAGCAGATGGCTCTGCTCACGGCTCTCTCTCTCTCTCTCTCATCCGTGTCTCTCCGTCCAGAATCTCTCTCAGCGTAACAAGAGCGAAACGCACTCGAGCGGTAAATATAGGTCACGGTCGCATTGAAGCTTCTCTCTCAGCACTGACACACAATAACAGCCCGCACTATTGACTTCCCCATCCAGCGCTGCTTTTATCCGTGTGCTAAGACTTACGGCGCAGCCGCATCTTCAACATTTCCCCCCGGAGGCTGTGATAGAAAAAACCTTTCTCCATCTCAGGCCTCAGCTGCCGCCCGCAGCCACAGGATAACTTAAACCCGCTTTAGAGCAATCCAGAGCTGGAGACTGTGGTGTTACAGGATAGAAAGATAAAGGCCATTATTTGAGAGCCTGGATTTGACATTTACACATTTAAAAAAAAAAATTAAGATAGATGTTTTTGAAATGCATGTAAAATTCCCAAATGAATATGAAATCTTAATAAGTGTACAGTCACAGCAGAAAATGTAAGTGAGCGTCTTGATAGGCCGCTGTGTTTCTTTTCACGCAATCAAGCATCACTAACCCCAGCACCTCGGGGACAATTTCCAGTTAGCGTTCTTGATTTTCTGCATCCGCTGAGCTGGTAAAACGTTCCCTTCCTGAAGCAGCTGGGAGCTTGTTGACACTTTTGAAAGGAAAAATCAAGTTGAAGATGCTGGGAGCGTTTCAGCATTTCACTCTCTTCTGGCTCTTGAACACTGAAACAAGAAAATAAAGCAGACGTTTATGCATCAAGGTATTAGTTGGGATGAACGAGGTTTGGAAGCAACCCAAGCTGCTTTTCAGCTCCAATATCAAACACAATCAGATGGACTTGACATGTCATTTTACCATTTTAAGGATTTTAGTTGTTTTTTTTTTTTTGCATTGGAGTGCTTTGATAAATACCATAGTACTGAATGAGTATGTTGAATTAAGTAATCCAGCAATTCCCTTTTTTTATGTACAGTAAACCCTTTGAGGGTATAATTTGAGATTTTATGTCAATATTTCAATAATTAATTGAAAAACACATTCAAATGCTCATGGTTCTCTGATGTTGGTTTATGGTCACATGACAGAAGTAAAAAAAAAAAACAAAAAAAACTATATTTGTTATATTTAATATTATTAATATTGAAGAATATTCTATCAAATGTTTAGATTTCATTTAATTAATTGATATTATTATTTTAAATTCATTTATATTTTTTCCCCCCATTTTGGATACAATCCAAGTTGCTTTTCATCTCGATAATCAACTACAATCAGATAGTCTTGACTCAATAAATCAATTTTACATCATTTTATGTAATTGTATAATTTTAAGGACTTTTAGATTTAAAAAAAAATAAAATAAAAATAACTATTTAGTTTTTTTTTTTTTTTTTTTTTTTTTTTTGCAGTGTAGCAAGGTGCTTTGATAAATACCAGTTACCATATTTATGCACCATGGTGAATTAAGTAATCCGGCATTTCCCAATTTTTTACGTAAACCTTTTGAGGATATAATTTGAGATTTTGTGTCAATATTTCAATCATTTATTGAACATGCTCATGGTTCACATGCTCATGGTTCTCTGATGTTTGTTTATGGTCACATGACATACAAGTAAAAATATATTTAATATTTATTTTTATATTTAATATTTGTATTTAATATTAAGAATATTTAATAATATTTTATTAAATGTTTACATTTGATTTAATTAATTTATATTATTATTTTAAATTTATTTTTACATTTTTAATATTTTTTTCCATCTCACAAAACTTGAGAAACCCTAGATGTGTGAGACTACAGTTTTTCTTCTCCAAACTATATTTTGCATATGATATGTATTTAATGCAATAGCGATTATGTTTTTCTGTTGTTGCTGCTCCAGCTGAACCTTAAATTAAAATATCCCAAACAAGGCAACTGGGATCTTTGAACACTGAAACAAGAAAATAAAGCAGAAGTTTATGCATCAAGGTATTAGTTTGGATGATTATTATATTATTAGATTGAATGATTACCATATTCGTGCACCATGTTGAATTCAGCAATCCAGCAATTTCCCAATTTTTATGTAAACCCTTTGAGGGTATAATTTGATATCTTATGTTAATATTTCAATAATTTATTAAAAAACACATTCACATGCTCATGGATCTCTGATGTTGGTTTATGGTCACATACATTTAATATTTATATTAATATTTAAGAATGTTTACATTTGAATTAATTAATTGATATTATTATTTCTAATTAATTTTTCCATCTCACAAAGTTTGAGAAACTCTGATGAATGAGGTTTGGATGCAATACAAGTTGTTTTTCAGCTCCATTATCAACCACAAAATAAATCAATTTTACACATAATTTTACATAAATTTATAATTTGAAAGATTTTTAGATTTTTTTTTCCCCCCTGGAAAAACACCACAAAATAACTATTTAGGATTTAGGCAGTGTATAAAGACGCTTTGATAAATACCATAGTAATTAAGCAATTCCCAAATTTTATCTAAACCCTTTTATGTATTATATTTACTTTAATTACCCGTGAGATTTTATGTAAATATTTTAATGATTTACTGAAAAACATATTTGCATGCTCGTGGCTCTCCAATGTTGGTTTACAGTAACAAGACATGAAAAAAAAAAAAAAAAAAATAAATAAAAAAATATATATATATTTTATTTTATAATACTTTTTGGTATTTTTAATATTTAATATTAATAACATTTTATTCATATTAATACATATTTTATTAACATTAATAAACTGTTCGCTTTTTATTAATAAAAAAACAATATTTAAATTTTTAAAATTATTTTTTATATTTAATATTGATAATAATATTTTATATTTTAATAAATGTTTTAATTTGATTAATTAATTTTGTTTTGTTTTTGGAGACAGTTTTTCTATCTCCATTTTATGTAATTTTCATCTCCACTACCTTCTGCTCTTCACAATTATGTATTTAATTCAGTAGTGTTTTTGTTTTTCTGTTTTTTTTGTGACTCCAGTTGAACCTTAAATGAACTAAAACACCCCAAACAATTTGTGTGCCAGACAATACATAAGCATAACTATGTACATTTGTAATAATAAATAACAATAAAACTCACCAGAGAAAATCACAGCAGGAAGAATATGAAAGAGGACCTTCAGGGTGAAAGCTGACTGGTATTCGCCTGATTTTTTAATGTTTTTATAAATATCTGCTGGTGTTGATAGCTGTAAAGAGACAAAATACAGAGAAGAACTGATATGAAATGGATGATATGGTACATATCCGTTTATAAAAATCTAGCGATCATCTCAAACTGGAAACGCTGGCATTTTAAAGCCAAATGGCAGGTGAGGCAAGCTGTAAATATCCAACGTAATGTTCATTTCTGTCTCTTTTCTCTTCTACATTAATATGAACACTACATCCCATCCCTCTGTCCAATCCCACATCAATCCCACTCTCTCCTGCGCTGGATTTATCCGCGTCTTCATTACGCTTGGCATTCGGCTCTTCACACACAATCCTTGGCCGAGTTCCCGCACTGAGCTATAAAACGTGCCCTAACAACAGGCCCGAAAAAAAAAAAAAAACAGCTCCGGCAATGTGCTGAGGGCAGATAAATGTCACCCGCTCACGGATTCAGTGTTTAATTGTTTCATTAATATAGTCTGTTTTTAGGCCAAACACGCGTGTCTGATATTATGCTGAACGCGGTTTACTGAAAAGCTGGTTGAGAGCCGCTGGTTAAGGAGTAAGATGTGAAATGTGAACATGCATTAATTCATCTTGCAAAAATCAGATTGGGGATTCCTCAAAATGAATAAAAACAGTGAAATGCAACTCAGAATATGAGGCAAACCTGCAATAATTAAATGTTAAATAATGCAAATATGCTTTTTTGTATTTAATCCCATTAAACAGTGTCTTTGCTGCCGACCTTCGATGATCCAATTCAACCATGCTAATAAGCAAAAATTACTCAGGATAAACTAACATTTGTTCTTTTTTTTACTGATGAAGAGTGTTGAACTTTCGTCTTCTGCGTTCTACTGTACAGACGTGAATTTACTTTTCCTTCAGCCCGTGGCTTTTGGTGCGAAAGGGCTTTTACATTTGACCAAAATAGAACTTTTTATATTAAAAACAAAGAAGCAAGCCCTGCCCAGAATTAAAAAGTAACAAAAAAGTAACTTAACACATTACTTTAACGTAATTAGTTACTTTTTTACTTTTAAAAGTAACTTTCACCAACACTGATTATAGATAACAAAAAATATCATATTTGTTTACTTGAAAGTTAAAAACGTTAACCAAAATAACTATATATATGTATATATATATATATGTATACACACACACACACATTTTCTTTTATGCAATGTTATGTGATTTTGTCATTTTTATTTTTTTTTAATTATTATTTGTTAAATATTTCTATTTAGCTTTTGCTTATTAAGCTGGAATCGGCAATTTTTTTGGATAATTAAGGTTATTTTTAATGGAATTTAATTTCTAAATGAAAACTAAAACCATAAAAAACATTTTTTATATATTTTTAAATAAATGTTAACTTAAGTTAATTATTAAATTAAACTTTTGATAAGTTTAAATACTAATGTTTAAGTACATCAAATAAAAATAAAAAAGACAAACTAATATTAAAAAAAAAAAAATCAACACAATATAGACTTTGAAATCTAAAATAAATTCAAAATATTAACAAAAACAACAATAGTATATCAATGATACTTAAATAACATTGCTAATAAAATGTAGTTATAGTTACATTGACACTAGTTAAGAGTCATTTTTTACAAAACCAGAAAAAGTAATTTATATAAAAATAAATAAATAAATAAAAATTATGCATGAATTTAAATTTAAACTTTTACATTTAAATATAATAATTATCATTATTTAACAAAAGTATATTTTCTAAAAAAAATTAAATAAACAGCGAGGAACAGTAACTCGAAATGATGCTTTGATACGAAACATCCAAACAAACCAATCAACTAAACTCAGCTGCCTTCAAAATGACAAAATATGACATTTGCGATGCTACTTTGGAAAAGCTAGTGTTTTGAACATTAAAATTCAATTAGAGTTGTTTTTAATTAGTTACTCCCCAACACTGCTGCAAACTTCCTCATTCTTCCTCCTCCTAATTAGCTGAGGATGAAGATGTGTGGGTTTGATTACAGTCATTCTGAATGAGACGTTTAACTACATTAAACGATCACTGAATCCCAGACGTTCATCAGCGAAAGTGTTTTACAGCAGGTGTGATTAACACACATGAATTGTTCTCTCTGTCATCTACAGCTATGATTGTTGTCAGATGTGTGCTGAAGGAGGACTGTGTGTCATCAGCTGTCTTTACTGTCAGACCGGACCACATTCATCTTAACTGAGACTGACAGTATTGATCGGCGATCAATCGTGTGCAGTTCTGACATCCTCACTGACACGTGGAGCTGAAGTCGTACGGCTCAAACCCCAGAAAGTCCTCGTGTTGATGCCGCCGATGGCTTTCCTGGAAAAAAACAAACAAGAACCTGGAGTGACTTGAGTTTGTGCATCGCTCATTCTAGACTGTTTAAACTCAAGCGCTGTGTTTCCCAAATGCATCGTAAGCTTAAGTAGATCACAGAAACCACTGATGATCTCTACGACTTACAGAGGCTTACAACGATGTTGGGAAAAGCAGCCCAGGTCATTTTCATATGTTCCACAATATTCATACAGACACTGTAAAAAGGACTTTTGAAGCATTTCTTTGTTCATTTTCAAGGACTTTTCAAACAATGGCTTCTCTCTCAAATTCTAAAAAAAGATAAACAGATAAATCAAAATATACTAATAAATAAAACAGCAAAAATAAAACGAAGCACATGCAAAGTATGCAATGATGTCAACTTAAAAAAATAAATAAAAAAGATTTAAAATGCACTTATTCTGGCAACAACAGCTTTGATATCAATTGAAAATATATAATTATATTATATACAATTGTATACATTAAAAGCAGGGGCGTAGGTTTGATTTTGGCATTGGTGTGGACATAACGTAGATAACGGACATTTAAATGTTTGATCAAAATGATTGGTACATGTCATAGCATCATACTAAATCATACACCCTTGAAAATCATATCAAGTGATGTAAGACTTTAGAAACTATAGTTCTAAAGTCTAAATTTCACAACAAGCTTATGGACGTAGCCTAATTATATAGATGTAAAACCATGGTTAATTGTCTCAAGGGATTTGTATGTGCGTATACTTTCTGTCGTTTTTATAACTGTACTGCCATAAAGATTCAATGTTTTTTACTGTTAAAAAAAAAAAAACAACAGAATTAGAAAAAAGATCTGAGAAACCGCTCCGAAATCCTGGTCTGAATCAAATGAGTCCAGAGTCCAGATCTGAATAATGATTCGTGAACTCACTTCAGAACAGGACTCACAACATGGATCGGGAATCATTCAATTCGCGAAATGATTCACGAACCCGCTCCGAGATTCCGATCTAAACCAAATGATTCGCGATTTGAATTCCCGATCCTAATCAAATGATTCCTGATAGGCGATCCGATTGAAGCGCTTTGAAACAGCGAATCATTTTCGGAGTTTGAAAAAGTCTCACCCAACAAATCGTTACAAGCGAAGTCGAAATTCGAAAATGGATGGCTCTTTTAGTTTGATCTGGATTTTGCTAGTGAATCGCTTGAAATGAGTGATTGAAGTCATGAGTTTGAATCAATCGGAGCGGTTCTAGAATAAATGACTCACGCAATTGATTCGGTTCATCTGTTCCTCTTTTCGCATCTTCAGCCATGTTTACACGTCACTTTAAGCACCTTGTAGGAACCCAGTACAAGGTCATTGTTGTCGTTACTAAAACTAAAACAAAAACTATATCTTTTAAAAATCAGTTTTATTAATTGAAATGAAAAAAGAAACTCTAAAACAAAAGTTAAAGTACTAAAATTACTAAAACAAAAATAATTACAAAACATTAAAAAAAAATATATTTTCAACTTTAATAAAAACTAATTGATTAAAAATGGGTTTCATCCATTGAAATAAAGCTTAAAACTTCACAAAAAAGCTCACACTCTTAAAAACTCAAATATTAAAATTACTCAAATGGAAATAAAGCTTAACAGAAATATTTTTTGAAACAAAAATTATATTTATTTTTAAAAACGTATGTATTTATTTTATATATCAGGAATAACAAAATATATTAAAATAATTTTCATTAATTTAAATAAAAAAAAAAATCTGAAATAAAAATATCAGATGAAAAACCTTTGCAACTAACTAAAAATAAATAATTTCATACACTAAAATAACTAAACCTGAAATAAAAAATAAATGAAAGCAACATAGAAATGTTTTACAAATAATAAAAAAAAGGTTAAAACAAAAATGATAAAAGCACATAAAACTACTCAAATGAAAATGAAAACTGAAAATATACAAATAAAAGCTAATTCACAGTATTGAAACTACTGTTCAAATACACTAAAATACTAAAATAACACTGGCATGTTAATGTGAGGGAAAGATACTTGAATAACCAGATATTTATGTTTAATGAAAATGTATCTGACACATTATTTACCGTAGCAAAAATATTGTATTTTTCATTTTTTATTTAATTTTGTAAATACACTTTTAGTGGTAAATGGTAAGGCCTCTAAATAACATCACTTCCTACTTTCAGAAAGTAAAGGTAATGTTTTACCCTCCGTGCCGCCGATGTGTTCAGCATTCGGCTCATGAACCCTGTGTTTTAGTGGTTCAGCCCCAGATTTCTGAAGTGAATCCTTTGGTTGAACTCTCAGTGTCTGGTCAAGCGTGTGTGTGTGTGTGTGTGTGTCCAGGTGCTGCTGCATATGTCAGACTGATGCTCTGGCACACTTTCAGAGCATCACCGCTCATCCAGGCCTCCACGCCGGCCCTCGGAGACAAACACACAAACATTCAGTGCTGAACTCAAACACAGAATTTAGTGTATCTAATCACGCATAGCTAAACAGAAATGTTTAAAAATGCAAAATTTAAGAAATAAAAAAAAATATTTTATTCATCATATCAAAAAATACATCATTTTAAAAAGTCAATAATTGAAATAGAGCTGAAATAAAATATAAATATCACATTCACACCAAGAACGTTAACTATAATGATAAAAATCCTATGATTATGTAATTTTTTGTAACATTATAAATGTCTTTAATGTCACTTTTGATCAATTCAATGCATCCTTAAATAAAAGTATTAATTTCTTACAAAAAAGTTGTATATAATATAATCTAAAAGGAACGTTT
Source organism: Labeo rohita (assembly GCF_022985175.1). Classification (NCBI taxonomy): domain Eukaryota; kingdom Metazoa; phylum Chordata; class Actinopteri; order Cypriniformes; family Cyprinidae; genus Labeo; species Labeo rohita. The sequence continues at coordinate 38,499,213 of NC_066870.1, forward strand.
AATATTGATATATTGTATTTCCTATGTGAAAGGAGTTGATGGGTGCAGATATTGACTCACTGTTGATGTAGGTCAGTGTTTTTTCCTCCCACGCCGTGTTTCTGTGTCTTTAGCGCCGATGAAGAGCCCGAGGCCGCTGCCGCTTTATACTGTATTTCTCTTTCAGTCGGTTTCTTTCTCTCTGTCCAGCAGATTTTAACAGGGTCAGATGGATGATGCCTTGGGCTCCGGGGTCAGAGGGTCTATTGATTCACAGCGCTGCCGCAGGGGAAGTTAACAGCCGCGGGTCACGATGACACCGGTCAGCTCAGCCAAAATGGACGTGCCAAACGCAGGTCAAATACACACTGTAAAAATGTTTTTTGAAGTATGTTTTACAAGAAAATACGATTTCAGTTTTTCTACTTCAATACAATATGTTACTTGCCATTTATTTGTAATTATTTGTAAAAATTTACAAGCATTTCTGAGTATACTGCTGCTTTGGGATCAGTATAATTTTTTATGGTTTTTAATTTTTTGTTCATTAGACCAAAAATTTTGATAAAATATTGGAAAAATATTATTACGATGTGAAACTATTTTTTTCTATATTAATATACATTAAAATTTAGTTTGTATCTGAAATTAAAGTGGAATTTTTTTCTAATACGCTGATTTATTATTAGTGCTGGAAACAGTTGTGCTCCTTAATATTTTTTTGGAACCTGTGATACTTTTATTTTTTTAGGATTCTTTGATCAATAAAAGTTTAAAAAGAACAGCATTTATTTAAAATAGAAAGGTTTTCTAACAATATACACTACTGTTCAAAAGTTTGGGGTCAGTACATTTTTATTCTTTGTTTTTTTTTGAAAGAAATTAATACTTTGATTCACCAAGGATGTGTTAAATTAATAAAAAAGTGATAGCATAGATTTACATTGTTAGAAAAGATTTATATTTTGAATAAATGCTGTTCTTTTTAACTTGTTATTCATCAAAGAATCCTGAAAAAAACAATCACAGGTTCCAAAAAATATTTGGCAGCACAACTGTTTTAACATTGATAATTCCAATAATAAATCAGCATATTAGAATGATTTCTGAAGGATCAGAAATCCTGTGACACTTAAGACTGGAGTAACAGCTGATGAAAATTCAGCTTTGCAACACAGGAATAAATTATACTTTAAAGTATATTAAAATAAAAACATTAATTTATATTGTAATAAATGACATTTGCAATATTACAGTTGTAATTAACATTTTGTAATGTTACAGTTTTTTTTTTTGTTTTTTTTTGTATTTTTTGATCAAATAAATGCAGCCTTGATGAGCATAAGAGACTTTAAAAAAAAAAAAAAAAAACATTATAATTCTTACTGATCCCAAACTTTTAAGCGGTGTGTATATATATATATATATATATATATATATATATATGTATATGTATATGTATGTGACCCTGGACCACAAAACCAGTCTTAAGTTGCTGGGGTATATTTGTAGCAATAGCCAAAAATACATTGTATGGGTCAAAATTGTAGATTTTTCTTTTATGGCAAAAATCATTAGCATATTAAGTAAAGATCATGTTCCATGAAGATATTTTGTAAAATTTCTACTGTAAATATATCAAAACTTACTTTTTGATTAGTAATATACATTGTTAAGAACTTTATTTGGACAACTTTAAAGGCGATTTTCTCAATATTTTGATTTTTTTGCACCCTCAGATTCCAGATTTCCAAATAGTTGTATCTCGAACAAATATTGTCCTATTCTAACAAACCAAACATCAATGGAAAGCTTATTTATTCAGCTTGTATAAATCTCAATTTTGAAAAACTGACCCTTATTGGTCACATATATATATAAAATCAGCCCAAACAGCCTGTTTAATTATAAAGGGTCATAGAAACAGTGAAAAATGATTATTAAAACTAAATTATGACTGTCTGTAGTGCAAGAAACCTTGACCAGCATGATAAACTAAATTAAGTATGATTAAAATGTCAGCTATGGGCCTTTTAAAATTCTTTCCTCATTCTGTAACTTGCCTTTCATATTTATGTTCTGCTCTCACGCCTCCGCTGGTCTCTGGGCTTTTACAGGCCTGATGTTTCCTCAGATCAGACGTAATTCAGCCTCTCCTCATGTTTCCAGAGCAGTTCGCTGAGTTTTAGATTTGTTCATGAATGCATGTAAGATGCACATGAATCATGCAGCAGATTGCAGTGACATCTCACGCTTGTCGTTTCGTGTAATGAGGGCTGCGTGTGACTGGAGTGTTAATGCACCGAAGTGTTTCTGCAGCTGCACTGGTGCATTTACATGCATCTCAGAGCTGGCAAACCTGCAAAAATAAAGAACGTAACAATCAATAAATAAAATAAACAAATAACATAATGCAGTAAATATTGTTTACTTTTTTGCAAAAAATAGTCCTTTATTTATTACAATACTCACTTATTTAATAATTTATTGCATATATCTTTTTTATGCATTCACATTTCCAAGTTATTAACAAGGTAATGCATGCAATTATTCAAATGCTTAATGCAATTACATTTTTTTGTGCTGTTAATGCTTTACAAACTATTTTTTTTATAAGAAATATAAATTTTACATATACTGTTTCATAACAGTTTCACTCTATTTAGAGTGACTGAATGTAGCAGAGCATGCATTTCTCTGTAAATGGAGAAAAACCCTTTTTAGAGATGATTTATTTATATATGAAACCCATATGGGACATTCCTGTGCATTGTAATGCAGTTTGAGAAATACTGAATCATTGTGTTGTGCAAGACGAGGTGCTGCTATGAGTGACTATGAGAATTACAGAATCCAAATTACACATATGATTTAGTTTTCTTTCCTCAAGGAAAAACAATTATTTAATACAGCCTACAAGATTGCTTGACTGGCAGCACTGTTCTTACATAAATGTACATATTTATTTATGCTTTCATTTACACTGCTGTTAAAATGTTTGGAATAAGGACTTTTAAGGTTTTAAAAAGACGACATTTCTGCTCATCAAAGCTGCATTTATTCAAACAGAAGTACAGTAAAACCAGTAAAATTGTGAAATATTATTACAATTTAAAATAGCTGTTTTCTATGTGAATATCTGTTAAACTGTTAAAAAAATTATTTTTGCATTTAATATTTTAATATTTTTATTTAGTAATAATATGTACTAATGTTATTCTGTTTTTTAAATCACATTTTAAATTGCAAATCAAATTTGAGGAAAAAAAAAAAATATCACAAATTTTCCCCCAAATTGCACAGCCCTTCATAAGTGTCTGCCAAATGGACACATTTAAATTATGCTTATACTTTTAAAACAGTGTGATAATTATGTTAAATTTAATCAGAAATACAGTAAAAACAGTAAAATTGTAAAATATTATTACAATTTAAAATAGGGGTTTTATATGCGAATATTTGTTAAAGTGTAATTTATTTCTGTGATGCGCAGCTTAATTTTCAGCATCATTACTCCAGTCTTCAGTGTCACATGATCCTTCAGAAATCATTCTAATATGCTGATTTGCTGCTCAACAAACATTTCTGATTATTATCAGTTGAAAACAGTTGTGCTGCCCAATATTTTTGTGGAAAGAGAAGCTCATGTGGTTCCGATCAAAATAAATGTTTAGACATTTAAGAAACTATGATAAATGTTAGCAATTTTACAGTTCAAATGTAAATAATAATTATAATAATTATTATTATTACTATTATTTTAAATACTATTTTTTATCATTAAGTGAAATATTAAAATAGTAATATTTGCATTTAATATGTAATATTTTTATTTAGTAATAATATGTACTAATATTATTCTATTTTTTTAAATCACATTTTAAATTGCAAATCAATGTTTTTGAGAAAAAAACAAAAACAAATCACAACTTTTTCCCCAAATTGTGCAGCCCTTCATAAGTGTCTGCCAAATGCATAGATTTAAACTATGCTTATACTTTTAAAAAAGTGTGATAATTATGTTAAATTTAATCAGAAATAAAGTAAAAACAGTAAAATTGTAAAATATTATTACAATTTAAAATAGTGGTTTTCTATGCAAATATTTGTTAAAATGTCATTTATTTTTGTGATCAAAGCTGAATTTTCAGCATCATTACTCCAGTCTTCAGTGTCACATGATCCTTCAGAAATCATTCTAATATGCTGATTTGCTGCTCAACAAACATTTCTGATTATTATCAGTACTGAAAACAGTTGTGCTGCAGAGTATTTCTGTGGTCACTACCATTTAAATGTTTGGGGTAAGATTGAAAAAAAAAAAAATAATTAATTAGGTATAAAAAAAAAAAAAAAAAAAAACTATATACTTTATGTTCAAAAATATTTTTAAAAACATTACAAAATCTTAATTACTTCAAACTTTTGACAAGTAGTATATTTTTTGTATTTATTCATTCCTTCAGTCATATCCACATTTATTTGAATTTTTTCATCCCTGTATGGTATTGAGGGGGCGTGGCTACTCTGTAGGCTTCCAATGGAAAGATGCACAGGAAAACCGAAAAAGATGAGCACAATTATCTGGACTGCGAAAGCCAGAAGTTTTTTCTTCTTCAAAAATCATTTCTGAGCTCAGCTGAACACATGGAACAAATAACATTCTACTTTGTGTGGTTTCTTTTTACCATTCTGACCGTGAGTCACAAACTGAAGTCCAGTGACCTTTGACCTCACAGTGGAAATGCATCATCCAGTGTTATGAATGTTCCCGCGCTCCGATCACAGTGTTCTTACTCTGTTGGTGAACCTCCCGGGGCCTGAAACACACACACACACACACACTAAATTGAATTATACACAAACTACAAACACTCGTTCCAACCTGAATGACAGCATGCAGAGATCAGCCAATCAGAGCAGAGCTCATTTACATACAGAAGAATTAGTTACAGCTTCAAAAACAGTTTTGAAAACTAAATAAGCGGACTTCAGGGAACCAACTAAACAAAACACGCCTGCTCTGACTCTAAAGCTGCTCCTTGTTACCTTAGTTAAAACAAAGCGAATCAGTCTTATTTTCAATAATGTGCATTTTATAAAAAGGCACATTCATTGGGTCCGGCTGATAGAGTCGCTGTTAACGTCTCGTCTCTCTGCTCTGCTAATGTTCGGTCTAATGAAGCTGTCGCCGCTGATCTATTAGCGGGCGTTTGCCGCTCGTGTGCTATAGATTCACAGAGGAGAAGGTATTTGTTTAGGCTTCAGAATAAAAGCGGTAAGTAATTACCTGACTCGTCACGACCGGCCGTTCTCAGCCTGTGTAAATAACACTATTCATCCACAGGATTCGGACGTTTTTTTGGGTGGATTATAACATGCAAAGTGGTGTTCAGTTGCTCGCCGACATTCAGCGCTTCCTAATTTTTGTGATTTTATAATTAGCCCGATACTGGAACGAGACCATAAACTCATTACTGAAAGCCTGTGACTTTAATTACACAATGAGCACAAATGTCTTGCACGCTCATTTCAAGCCTCATAACGCAGAGCCAAAGTGTCAGCGCTGCACATTAGCTGCATATGAACACGTCGCTGCGCTTTCACACCAGCCCACATGTGACTGGCAGAGATTATTCAAAACATGAATATTATTTTACTAGAATTTAAATACTCTTATATTATTTAGTAACATTTAGAATGAGTTTTTCTATTTTAATTTTAATTTAATTTAATTTTATTTTTAGTATTTTTTAGTAATTTTAGTACCTTAACTTGAATTATTTTAAACATTTCTAATTTACGTTTACATTTTTGTAGAGTATTTACATTTTATTTCAGCTTTCACTTTTTATTTCTATAGTGCTTTATACAATACAGATTGTTTCATTGCAGCTTTACAGTGATAAATAGGAAAATAATCTTTATTTTAAGATTATTCAAATTGCGTGAATATCAGTGTTTAGTATTGTTCATATACTATTATACTGTTGCTTTTAGTTTTATTTATTTATTTAGGATTTATTTATATCTAATATTTGGAATTAGATTTTATTTTTATATTTTAATTTTAATTAGTAATTTTGTCCTTTTTGTTAGTTTTATTTTTTATTAGTTTTACATATTTCCATTTAACTTTAAATTATTTCTTTCAGTTGTAGTAATTTTAGTTTTTCAACTTTACTTTATTTTGGTTAGTTGCCAAGGCAGCATTTCCAATTTACATTTAAGGTTTTTAGGTAGATGTTTTTAATTCAATATTTATATTTTATTTCATCTTCATTTCAAGATTATTTGAATTGCACGAATATCAGTGTTATTTTAGAATTATTTATATACTACAAATATTTATTCATATTTAGAATTTATTTTATTTTTTAAAATGGAATTATATTATAATTAAATTTAAATATTAAATACAAATATTTCATATTTTCGTTTTAATTTTAGTAATTTTGTTGTGTGCGTTATTTATTTATTTATTTTTATTACTTTTTTATATTCCTAGGTAGTTTTTACATTAATTTACATTCAAGTGTTTTAAGCTGAGATTTTATAACCAATATTTATATTTTATTTCATCTTTATTTCAAAATTGTTCAAACTGCATGAATATAAATGCCATTTTAGTATTATTTATAATACTGGGCAATGATTAATCGCATCCAAAATAAAAGTTTTTGTGTACATAATATGTGTGTGTTTATTATGTATATATAAACACACATGCATGTATATATTTAAGAAAAATATATCTTTATATAGTAAATATATTTTTATATATAACTTATATGCATATAAATATATACACATGTAAATATTTTAAAATATATATACTGTATACGTGTCTTTATATATACATTTAAAAAAAACTTTTGTATTTTGGATGCGATTAATCACAATTAACCATTGCCAAGCACTAATTATTTATATACTATTATAGTATTTATTAATATTTAGAATTAGCTTTTTTCATTTTTATTATTTCTATATTTCAGTTTATATTTGTTTTAGTTTTAGTAATTTTTGTAGTTGTCAGATTTTTGTTGTTTTATTTGTTAGCTTAGAAGTTTAAGTTGACGTTTTTCATCTAATGTTTGTACTTTTCAGCTTAATTTTAATTAATGCAAACAATTTAGAATCATTTCAGTTGTAGTTAATGAACACTAAAACATTGATGATCAGTGCAATGCTACGATCCTTAATGACAAGGACACCTAAAATATTTATATCTCGTCTGAAACTCCCAAAAGTGTCTCTGCATTAAGGTTAAATATCAGATTAGATGAAATGGAAGTAGAAGAAAGTAAAGGAACAGCTCAAATGATTGATTCTCAGGCACCAGCTCTGTTTTTATATTTACTCACAGCTGCGCTGCAAACTCTGATTGATTTACTCTAGAACTCTGTTTGCAGCCGATGTGTTTTTCATTATGCGACTCCTGTTCAGAAACACACAAGATTAAGATTCAGATCAGCTCCTCTGAGAGTCTGCGCTGACATTTCACACTGAATTTACACACTGGATATTTCAGCTACTGCGAGTTTAGAGCGAAATGATGAAATTTATTTACAACCCAGTTTCCCAGATAATGTTTTTATATCAGAGTTATTAATCTCAGTTCTCTGAAACAAAAACCTCCTTTACCTTTGCCACCAAAAGAAAAAGTGCTGTAGTTATTTTTCTGGAGGGTGAATATCACATTTTGCACAGTCACGATTATCATAAACTTACACGAAACTAAACTGATGAGGCTAAATACTTACCCTTAAGTTCCTTCTGTCTTCTGTTGAACATAAAATGAGCTTTTGTCCTCTTGAACCACTAATTTCCACACAATGGAAGTGGACACTGTAAAAATAAATAACAGGATGATATAAATCTACCAGAAATACAATATAACATATCATAGTTGAATGATATGAGTTGGATGATCTAATGTTTTCTTTCTGAAGGTCTCAGAGGTTTGTACAGATCAGGGTCACACGTTCAGATCATAACACCGGATATAGAGCTGAATAACTGAGATTTATTCTGCCTCACGTCAAAGTGCTGTGCAGATATGCCATTAAAGGAGAGGTCAGTGCACAGAAAAAAACACAAGCTCAGATGATGATGTGCAAAAGTCACATGAGACAGCGTTCACAAGCCATTTCAATCCATTAATGTGTTGCAATCGGGAGTAAAATAACATTCAGTGACAAAAAGACAACTAATAAAAGAAAAATAAAAGACAGGACAGTATTATAGATCTGAACAAGGGTTACTAGAGTTCACTACTGTAAAACTAAAACCATAAAATAAATTTGTTACTTAAAAATCAAATAAATGTTAACTGAAATTAAATTGAATTAACAATTAATAAATAAATAAACAAAAAATACAAATATTTAAAAACAGCTAGTTGCCAAGGCAACATTTTCATTAATATAAAATAAAATGAACTGAGAAAAAAAATCTAAATAAATGACAAAAACACAATAAAATCATTAAAATGTCACTAAAATTAATATGAAAGCAAACACATAAAAAAAATTAAATATAATTCAAAATATTAATGAAAATTATAGTATTACATTGAACAAATTATCTTATTTGAATTTTTCATAATTGATCAATTTTGCAACATTTTTTGAGTGCAAAACTCTACAGACATAATTAAAAATTACTAAAAATGTAACGAGATGTGTAGAAAATAAAATACAATTGAAAATATTAATAAATCTATAGTATCTCATTACTAAATTGAATAATGCTAAAACATTCAAATAAATAAACATTAAACTGAATTGATCTTTATAATGAAGCTAATGTCTTTTTGAATTTGAATTTCTTTCATAATTCATCAATTTTGCGACATAAACACTGTTATTTTCCTGTTTATTAATTTGAAACTAACTAAAACCATAAAACAATTATTTAAAAATAAAATAAACTTTAAGTTAAACAAAATAACATTTTAATAAAAAAATATTTTTTAGTTTATCTAAAATGAAAAATTTAGTTTATCTAAAACAACTAAATTAAAGGAGAAGTCCACTTCCAGAACAATAATTCAAAAATAATGTACTCACCCTCTTGTCATCCAAGATGTTCATGTCTTTCTGTCTTCAGTCGTAAAGAAATTATGGTTTTTGAGGAAAGCATTTCAGGACTTTTCTCCATATAATGGACTTCATTGGTGCCCGATTTTGAACTTCCAAAATGTAGTTTAAATGCAGCTTCAAAGGCTCTAAACGATCCCAGCCGAGGAAGAAGGGTCTTATCTAGCAGAACGATCGGTTATCGTTTACGAAAAATAAAAATTCGTATACTTTTTAAGCACAAAAGCTGGTGTAGCACAGGCTCTGGGATGCGCGTCCACAACGCAACGTACTATTGAATTATGTCAAAAGGTCACGCAGAACTACAGACCCAGTGTTTACAAAGCGAACGCACAAAGACTAAGAAAGTGCAAGTAAGTCAAACGCTGTTTACAAACAAAAAGGTGCAACGATGTCGGACGATTCTGAAGTTGTAGGAGAAAATAAGATGGAGTTTTTCGACATACTCTACCTTTTTGAGCCGGAGTATCGATGGGAAGTTCGGATCATTTTACCGACTCGGATCTTTGAGTCTCGTTCAGCAAAATAAACAAATCTTTTTTTAGGAGTCATTTCGTTCATTTTAGCCTCATAAGATGAACAAACGACTCGAAAAACCCAAAGACTCAAAACAGGTGAACTAATTCCAGTACAGAACCTAATAGGATGTTGTGCATGTGTGACTGAACGAATCACTCCCGAGACGACTCGTTCTTCCCGAGTCACATTAAAGATTCATTCAAAATGAAAGAATCGTTCAAGAACAACCCATCACTAATTCGTAGCGTTGTGGACGCGCATCCCAGAGCCTGTGCTACACAAGTTTTGTGCTTAAAAAGTATACATATGTTTATTTAAAAAAAATAAATAAATAAATAAACGACCGATCGTTTCGCTAGATAAGACCCTTCTTCATCGGCTGGCAAAAAGGTAGAGAATGGCAAAAATCTCCATCTTATTTTCTCCTGCAACTTCAGAATCGTCTGACATTGTTGTACCTTTTTGTTTGTAAACAGTGTTTGACTTACTTGCACTTTCTTAGTCTTTGCGCATTCGCTTTATAAACACTTTCATTTTAAAGTATACAAAATTTTATTTTTAAAAAAAAAATGAGCGATTGTTTCGCTAGATAAGACCCTTCTTCCTCGGCTGGGATCGTTTAGAGCCTTTGAAGCTGCATTTAAACTACATTTTGGAAGTTCAAAATCGGTACCAATGAAGTCCATTATATGGAGAAAAATTCTCTTTATGACTAAAGAAAGAAAGATATGAACTTCTTGGATGACAAGGGGGTGAGTAAATTATTTGTAAATTGTTCTGGAAGTGGACTTCTTTAATGAAACTACATAGACAAAAAATAAAAATGACAAAAACAAAACATTTCTAAAAGTCAGTAAAATGAATATGAAAGCAAAAAATATTAAAAAAAACTAATTCAAAATAAAAAAAAACAGTATCTCTATAAACTAAACTAAATGAACACTAAACTGAATCGATCTGAATGAGACTTGAGTTTTTTCAAAATTGATACATTTTGCAAAGTTAACACTGTCATTTTCCTTTTTATTTTGTGAAGCTGCTTAAAAACTGTCTTTATTGGATAAATAAATGTGATCTGATTATGTCATATTTAAATTTTCTCAAAATCTTTATTTGCCATTATCGCCGCAACCTTTATGATGTTCATGTCAACTCACATTAAATGACTGTTTACTATTGGCAGATTTTAGAAAGGCTGCATTGATATTTGCAGTGACATTAACCAAGCAAATTACTACATTCCAAAGACAAATATTTGTTTTTTGTTTTTCTAGAATAATATGCATTGATAAATCATTCAGAAGCATGAATTAAGGCGGTAAATAGAGTGAATGTTCCTGCTGATTTCATGCAGCGCATTACATGCTCAATGACACAACATCTGCTCAAACGTCCCGTTCGGCTCACTAAACACGCTCTTCTTTATCCTCCGCTTTCAGAGACCAATATTTGTGATTCTTCCAATCTATTCCCCATCTAAACCGCCAGACAAAGAGAAATCCTGCATTGTTTACGGTGCATTATTATTTATTATATTGGCTGGAGCCCAAAACAGATTCACAGCAGGACGGTGTGAAATTCTTGCATTATGCGAGCAGATTATTCTCATCGCTCATCTCATGCATATTAATTATGCATATAGGCTTGCGAGAAGAAGTCTCCATGGAGTCCTTCGTTATGTAATGAACTATAATTATATGTTTAAATTTCCCATTGCTCTTCCTGCAATGCTTTCAAAGAAAAGAGCATTTCTAAGAAAAGAACATTTACTGTCATATTAATATTATTAATGTGACTGTCTGTATGAATTTCACAAAACCTGGAGAGTTTTAGCATGTCATATTTCATGCTAAAAATAATGGACTTGTAATTGCATAAAGAAACTAAGCCTATTTTAGGATTATTTTCATAACAATTAAACACATTTAACACTAAATTCTCATTACTGTAATGCAAAACAATAATATAGTGTGCTAATTAAATTGGAAAATATTTATAAATGATGCTACCATTTGTTAAAGTGGCTTTAATGTCAACTTAATTTCATAAACCAAGTTTAATTAAATATAATGAGAATTATTACTGAAAATTATGGGAAAAAAATAAAATAAAACATCCAGATGCCTTATATTAATGAGAATTTTATAAGTTAAATTTAGCAAAATATAATATATTTTTCTTTGCATCTTTTTTGTTTAGTTTAAGTTGAAGCACTAAAATGACTAATTTGGAAGAAAAAAAATTAGCTAAAACTAAAACAAAAGAAAAAGAATAAAATAGTAAAATAGTAATATTTAAAACAAACTAAATGTAATTAAACTGACAAAACACACAACAACATTATTGAAATGTAACTAAAATAGATGGAAATTAAACCTAAATAAAAATATTCAAAATAAACTCCCTAATAACAGTAGCTTAAACAAAAATTAGCTAAGATAAAAATAAGAACAAATATTAGACAAAAAAAAAAGTATTTCAGTTCAGTTAGTCAATTTTTCATTTAGTTTAAGTTCAGCACTAAAATTACTACCTGGAAAGAAAATAATAAAAATCTAAATAAAAATAAAACAGCGCTTAATAGTAATATTTAAAATATTCAAAAATGAATAAAAAGACAAAAGCAGCTGAAATAAAAATAAAACAAATATTGGATTAAAAAATGCATTTAGTTTAGAAGCACTGAAATTACTAACTCTAAATAAAATAACAAACAAAAATAAAAAAATAAATTAAAGCTAAATAGAAATATTTAAAATAAACAAAAATTAACAAAAAGACAAAAATAGCTCAAATAAAAATAAAACCAATATTACAATAAAATTTAATTTAGTTTATGTTGAAGCACTAAAATTACTAACTGGAAATAAAATAAAACAAAAATAAAAAAAAAATAAACTAAAGCTAAATAGTAATATTTCAAATAAATAAAAACGAATAAAAAGACAAAAGCAGCTCAAATAAAAATAAAACAAAAATTACAATAAAAACTTAACTTAGTTTAAGTTGAAGCACTAAAATTACGAGAGAAATTACTGGAGAGAAAAAAAGTAAATAAAAATAAATTAGTGCTAAATAGTAATTTAAAATAAAAAATAATGAAAAAAAGACAAAAGCAGCTGAAATAAAAATAGAACAAATATTTGATTAAAACTTAATTTAGTTTAAGTCGAAGCACTAAAATTACTAACTGGAAATAAAATAAATAAAAACTAAAATGGAAATAAAAACAAATTAACCCTAAAGAGAAATATTTCAAATATATTAATAAAACGAACAGAAGCACATAAAACCATAAAAAAAAAAAAAAAAAGTAACTAAAATTAAATTAAAACTGAAAGTACAAAAAGACAAACTAATTCAAAATATTAAAACTGTATTAGTTTATACACTGGTGTGCAGCTGTTGGACACTTACAAAGCCGCTGCAGTGTCTCCTATTGGTGGACGAAGCCGCCAATCAATCTTCAGCTCCAGTCTTTGATGGACCGATGATGACATTTGTTGGAAATGGAGAGAGAAAAATGTCCTTCCCACAGCCGGCCGCTCAGAATGACCGCTTTCCGTCTCTGTCAGCGGCTCCCGCTCTGAGGGACGGAGGCATTATGGGAAATAACTTCCATGGAGACAGATGGGCTCGAGGTTCCGGTAAGGACAGCTGCGAGGGAGCGCCATCGTTTTTCATGATGAACCTGCGAGCAGAAATCAATAAAAGAGCAGAGAATTACAGATTACAGTGAAAAGAAGTGATCAAGGATGAATATACACCAAAACTCTCAACATTCAAAACTTTAAAAGGCTCATAAATTATGATATAAGGAAACAATTAAAGTTGGTTAGTGTGACAGAATGAGTAAGTTTCTCTTGCTCGTTTACAGCTAATTGATATTCTCACCCGTTTAATGAACATCATTCATCATAATAATACACTAGCGGCCGGGACGGATCTGAAAGGTCACAGCATATTTACCGACTGTGGTAAAGGCCACACTCTCTCATGTTTGTGTAAATCTAGCGGACGCTCGAGTGCCAATTTTCACAGAGGAATAATGTGCCGCAAAATCTGTCAGACATTTAAGTGTCTCTTGCTTTCTATCCAGAGATGTGTTTTTATAGTCTCACATTAAGCAGATATTTAACTCTCAAATGACTGATTTTTATTTCTATGAAATAAATGTACTATATTTCAAGTCAATAATGTTTTTTATTTAATATTTAAAAAATAAATTATATTTATGGAATAGTTTTAATTAATTTATTACCTGTTAACCAATTTTTGAGAATTTAAAAAGTCATAATTCTAAAAAGTGCAGACTTATGTCTGGTCATGTTCCAAATTTGAAGTTGATATCACAAAAAATTAGCTTTCAGTAAGATTTTATTTGACTGCAGTACCAAACTTTCTTCAACTTTCTTCTTGACTGGGAACAGCAAAAGTGTGACAATTTAATGTTTTCAAATCATGCCCATGATTTTATTTCATTTTTATTTAGCAGGTAAGTGTCAAAATTTTTACCAAGTTTCATAATATCTGATGAGGTAAAAAAAAAAAAAAGTTCAAAATTACCAAGTTTAATTAAATATAATGAGAATTATCACTGAAAAATAATGGGGAAAAGAAAAAAACAAAAAATGTAACATCCAGCTGCGTTATATTAATGAGAATGTTATAGATTTAATTGTTTTTATTAAGCAAAATATAATATATATTTTTCTTTGTAAATTGTTGTAAAATAAGACCTGGACATGTGATTTTTTTTTTTTTTTTAGTGTAAGTACTAAAATACACTAAAACTGGAAATAAAATAAAAATACAACTGAACTGAACTAAAACTAGAAATGAAATAAAAATAAATGAACCCTAAATAGTAATGTTTAATGAGAATTTTATGGATTTAATTGTTTTTATTAAGCAAAATATAATATATATTTTTCTTTGTAAATTGTTGTGAAATAAGACCTGGACAGGGTTTTTTTTATTTATTTATTTTGTTTAAGTACTAAAATGCACTAAAATGACTAACTGGAAATAAAATAAAAACACAGCTGAACTGAACTAAAACTAGAAATGATATAAAAATAAATTAACCCTAATTAGTAATGTTTAATGAGAATTTTATTTTATTTTATTATAAACAAACATAAAATAATTACACTGACAAAACACATAAAATTAATTAAACTAAAATAAAAAAAAAAGAAATGAAACCTAAATAGAGTTTAGTTTAAAATAACTATTTAAAAAACTAATAAAATTACCTGAGACAAAAATAAAATATAAATATTACAAGAAAAACATACTTTAGTTAGGGTTAGCGTTAGGGTTAGTTTAATTATCTTTTAGTTTAAAGTTGAAATGAAATTGAGAAATAAATTAAAAATTCATATACTTTTTTTCTCTTTGCATTATTTTGATGACAATTAAACACATTTAACCCTAACTTCTCGTAACTGTAATGCAAAACAATGCTATAGTCTATTAATTCAATTGTTCTAAATTATGCTACTATTTGATAAACTGCCTTTAATTTAAATGATTTTAGTAAACTGAGTTTAATTCAATGTAATAATGAGAAACTAATGAGCATCATCACTGAAAATAACGAAAAGAAAAACAAAATAATAAAAAAAAAAAAAACATCTGGATGCATTATATTAATGAGCATTTTGTGTTTAATTGTTAGTAAAATAATGTCACGCCAAAAGATTAATGGTCCTAAAAATAGGATGTAATATCATTAAGCAAAATATCATTTATATTGGAAATATTTTATACATTTATAAAATAAGACATGCTTTATTCATGAGACTGTCACATAAAACTAAAACTAATAATATATATTTTTAATTGAAAGAAATTTATAATAAAATAAATATAAATCTTAGATAAGAATTATCAGTGTCACAACACCAAAAAAAATAATAGTCCTAAAAATAAATATTGATTTTAAGTTATTTTAATCAGCAAAAATGCTGTAATAGTTTTAGTTAACGATGACCTTCACAGACCTTTATGATGTTACTATAGATTTCTATTCTAAATGCTGTTCTTCTGAACTTTATATTCATCTGTGAATCCCGAAAATACTGGACAGCACAACTGTTTTCAACATTAATAATAATCAGAAATTGTTGAGCAGCAAATCAGCATATTAAAATGATTTCTAAAGGATTATGTGACACTGAAGACTGCAGTAATTATACTAAAAAATTCAGCTTTGATCACAGAAATAAATTACAATTTAACAGAAATTCACATGGAAATCAGTTATTTTAAATAGCAAAAATATTTCACAATTTTACTGTATCTTTGATCAAATGCAGCCTCAGTGAACTACTTTTGCTTTACTTTTACAGAAGTGAAATGGGTCGCAAATGTCACGTTATGATGAGTTCTGCTTCGGCCAAAACCAAATCAACCGAACCAAGAAAACACCCTGAAATATTAAAGAGGTCTAAATTGGATTCTTTGCTATTGATCCATCCCAAGTTCCCTCATTTTCCATTTCTCCTGACAGCACAAGGCATGAATAACCACAGATCTCAATCTATTTCTCTGTTTCATTTCTCTCACTCTATTCCTGCCTTTCGCGGATCTACAGAAGAACGGTTTGGTGTCTTGAGGCTGAAATGGAGGAGATTAATCCCCCTTTCCACCTCCATCATCTTCACCTGCGTTTATCCCTTCATCTACGGCGCACACGCAGGTGAAAGTCGTGCCAAGGACAGCCGGCCGCTCAGCGGAGGATCGGAGAACGGCGTGACGCGGCCCGTAATAACCGCTTGATCCCGCCGCTCCTGAAAAACAAACAGCTGAACGATGGAGGGATGAAGCGGATGGATAAAAGGTGGATGTTTAATTATCGAGTCGGTGTGTCCACGTGCTCTTGTGCAAAGACATGGAGACCGATCGCATATGTGTGCAGCGAAGAGACGGACAAAACTAGACATGATCATCAGACAATAAACGTTTAAACTAATAAACGTTTTAACAATAAACTATTACAAAGAAATGGCAAATAACGTTGAATTAATTTTTTTTTTTTTAAATGTACGTCTCCAAGAATCTTTTTTAAAATGATTTTTGAAGTTGTATAAAACGCTGTGTGTTATGCACTTGTTTGATACTGTGCATTTAATGTTTTTCCTGTATTTTTTTTTATATACCCCTGACATGTTTAGTTATATGTATTATTGTTTGTACACTATCTTTGGTATAAAATAATAAAATAAAATAAAATAAAAAAATATTGTCTATATTTGAACATTGAATTAAAAACTAAAATGAAAACATTTTGGGAAACAATATCTAAAGGTAGAAAGTTAAAAGCAATATACATAGACTGTAAAAATCGATTCATTAAAAAAAAAAAAACTAAATAAATAAATACATTTTAAATAATTACAAAGAAATGGCAAATAATGTTGAATTAAAAACTTTTTTTTTATGCACTCCAAAAATCCTTTTAAAAATGATTTTATGTGTTATACATTTGTTTGATACTGTGCGTTTAATGTTTTTACTTTATTTTTTTTTTATATACCCGTGACATGTTTAGTTATATATATTATTGTTTGTACACTAATTTTGGTATAAAATAAAATAAAATAAAACAAAACATTGCCTATATTTGAACAATTAAAGTAAAATAAAAACATGTTAATTTGTGAAACAATATCTAAAGGTAAAAAGTTAAAAGCAATATACATACACTGTATTTACTTAAAAAATAAAAAAGTTAATTTTACAAATTATTACAAAGAAATGGTAAATGTTGAATTAAAAAAAAAAAGATTTTTTTTTTTTAAAAATGCACTCCAAGAATTTTTTTAAAAATTATTTTTTAAGTTGTACAAAATGCTATGTGCTATGCCCGTTAAAATAAAATAAAATGTATTAAATTATTACTTGTTAAAATAAAATAAAATGTAACAAATTATTACAAAAAATAGCAAATAATGCTGAATTAAAAATACACTGGAAAAAATGGATTTACTTAAAAAAAGTAAATTCAACAACCCCTGACATGTTTAGTTATATATGTATTCTTGTTTGTACACTATCTTCGGTATAAAATAAAATAAAAAATAATTCTAGAATACATTTTTAAATGACATGTTTTCAGACACACACTAGCACAAAATGACATACTGCATATTTACAATATATACAATATGTTTCTGATCATTTCTCAGGTAAATTTTTAACACATTTTTAATATTTCTTCCAAGCTTCCAAAAACCTAAAACCATAAAAAAGCATGCTTGTTACTTTAAATGAAATTAACAAACAAAACTAATAAGATGACAAGACACAAACTTAAAAAAAACAAGAAATATAAAAAATAAAAATATTAAATTTAAAATATTAGCAAAAACTATAATAGTACCTCAATACTAAGTTAAGACTGGTGCACAGTATGCTTTGTAATGGTTTTTTTATTTTTTTTTTGCTAAAATGAGCTGTATATAACAGAGCAAGGTGCATGCAATTCACAACATCCCATAATGCAATGTCCTCAATTCGACCTTCTGTTTCCCGTGTAACAAAGTGATATTGTCAAAAGCTGAAAAATATCATGATTGAACTTTTTCTTCAATGTATCACCCAGCGGTAAACACACACACAAACGCAGGGGAAAGACTATGACCTCTAATCACAATGTCATGCTCTAATGGATGATCATCACACACACACACACACACACACACACACACACACACACACACAGAAGACTCACTCTCGTCTAAAATCATCACTTCACGCTCTCTGCCTCCATTAGTAAGCCACACTTATTGTTTTCCAATAATTAGATTTTTACAAAAAAGTGTGAGGTAAAAAACAACAATACCGGGAGAAATCTCAGGGTATGAGAGCGTTACGCGTCACAACGGATCACGATTGTTCTCCAGTTCTGATGCTGGTGAAGCTGCTACAGAAACACGAGCATGTCAGAGGACAATGGGCTCATTTACAGAGACAACATTTCTTTGATAAAGCCAACTTCCCTTAAAACCAAAATCACTGTGTTTCAGTCAAGTCCTGAAGACACACTGGTGTACAGAACCATTTCATTCCCATCCATTCATTAATTTGTTAAGTAGCCGTGAAATTAGAATGACAATGTACAATCAGTCGGTCATTATCACAAAAAAAAAAAAAAAAGCCTTCAGGATTAAACAAGAGCACATGACAAGTAAAAAATTAAATTAGTATTTTATATAATATCCCTATATATATATAAATATATAAATTACACAAATAAAAAATAAGTAAAAATGATATTAAATATAATCTAAAAGCTTAAGCAGATAATACATTTAATTTTTATAAATAATAAAATAATATAATATTTGTTTTTTTTACTGATTTTTTACACATTTTCTTTAAATATATATTAAATATCTAAATAAAATATATGACTATATATATATATATATAGCCAAATAAAATATTTTTAATTAATCAGCACTTTACATCAGTTTATATATAAAAATATTAAAATACAGTAAGAATTAAACAATACCAGATATGCCAATACCAGATAATTAATTAATTAAATAATATAAGAATAATAAATGTAGTTATATTAAAAATAGTTACAGCTAAAGGGTGTTTATTAGAAATTACATACAGCTATAATTACAATACATAATGTATATTGCTTATTTAAAAGGCATAATAAGGTATTATACTATATTGTATGTTTAATGTCACTGGAATACTAGACAGTTCAATCAGAAGTCAGTAAAATTAATTATATAATATGAATTATTTCTTATAGTACCAGGTAACAGGGTTTTTACATTTTTTATTTATTTTATATATATATATATATATATATATTTACAACAGTTTTATGATTTGAGATTATTACATATACACCAAATAAAATATTTTTAGGTGCTGGAATCATTTCGGAGTCTGAGAGAGACAGAATTTCCCTTGCCAATGTCATGTGCTTCAGCGTGTTTGCTGGTGTCGAAGTGAAAACATCTCCCTCACCTTTACAGAAAATCAATGCAAATGGACTGAACGCACATTCGAATGCGACGGTACACAAGAAATCACCCACAAGGAGCGTTTGTCCTACATATGACTGCCAACACAAACAAACCCGACGCTAACAAAGCCATCAGATGCACACAGTCCTGCATTAACACTCGACACCAGCGGAGCCGCATCCGCTCTGACAGACAGTAGGGCGAAGCAACCTCACATCACGTCTGACTAAATGATGTCAGAGAAAAGCCCAGAGGACGCGGATTGAGTCATAAAAGGCCAGAAATAGCAGCGTACAGATACTGAGACATCCTAAATGACAACAAATCTGCGCTCGACTCGCAGCCGGCTCCACGTCGCTGCCAGAATCTCCAGTAAGTGGCCGTCGATCCACATTAAGAGCTCTGAATGTTCACGCAATGTAAATCAGCACATAAATCACACGTCGCGCACACACTCGCGCACGTTCATCGCCGGCTCTTCCAGCAGATCTGACGCTCTCTGTGTGCCTGTGAGAGGGAGATAAAGAAGTGTGTGATTGGCTGTTTGTCAGAGTGTGTGTGTTTATTATTGCCAATTGGCGATTAATCACGGCGGGCGACGGATCTGAGCGGGTGAAGCCTGGCAGGACCGCGCTGGAGGCAGAGGAGGACGAGAGATAAAGAAAATACAGACAGGAGGAGGAACGTTATTACTGAGAGACAATTCACTGGGAGAGACAGAAACACAGCAGGCCTTCAGAAGCAGAAAGATGGACCGACAGACAGAGAGACAGACCGACAGACAGGCGGAAACAGACAGATAGACATGCCAATAAAGCTCATTTGAATTGAATTGAATAGACAGACAGACGGAGAGGCGGGCGGACGGACAGAGACAGAGAGACTGACCGAAACAGACAGACAGAGAGACAGACGGATGGAAAGAGACAGACGGACAGGCAGACAAACAAATGGACAGACAGACAGACGACCAGAGGGGCAGGCAGACAGACAGACAGAGAGACAAACAAAAAGACAGACAAGACAGAGAGATGGACAGACGGACGGACAGCCAGACAGAAGGACAGACAGATGAGAGAGACAGATGGACAGACAGACAGATAGCCAGACAGAGAGTCAGACGGACACACAGATGGGTGGACAGATGAACGGACAGACAGAGAGACAGATGGACAGACAGAGGGATGGACAGAGATGGACAGAGATGGACAGACAGATGGACAGATGGACAGACAGACAGACAGATGGACGGACGGATGGAAAGAGACAGAGCAGATGGACAGAAAGAGACAGACCGAGAGACGGAAAGACAGACGACCAGACAGACAAACAAACAAAAAGACAGACAAGACAGAGAGATGGACAGCCAGACAGAAGGACAGACAGATGAGAGAGACAGATGGACAGACAGACAGATAGCCAGACAGAGAGTCAGACGGACACACAGATGGGTGGACAGATGAACGGACAGACAGAGAGACAGATGGACAGACAGAGGGAAGGACAGACGGATGGACAGAGATGGACAGACAGAGAGACAGATGGACAGAAACGGACAGACAGAGAGACTGACGGACGGATGGAAAGAGACAGAGCAGACGGACAGAAAGAGACAGACAGAGAGACGGAAAGACAGACGACCACACAGACAAACAAACAAAAAGACAGACAGACAGATGACCAGATGTACAGAGAAACAGAGTCAGATGGACAGACAGAGAGATGGACAGACGGATCTACAGACAGACAGAAGTACAGACAGATGAGAGAGACAGATGGACGGACAGAAAGAGGCAGACAAAGAGATGGACAGACAGATGACCAGACGGACGGACAGAGAGAAAGAGAGAGTCAGACGGACAGACAGAGAGAGAGAGTCGGACAGACAGAGAGATAGGAGGACAGACAGATGGGTGGACAGACGAACGGACAGACAGAGACAGGTAGACAGACAAAGTGAAGAACAGAGAAGGACAGACGAATGGACAGAGATGGACAGACAGAGAAACAGATGGACAAACAGAGAGACAGACAGATAGACAACCACACAACCAGATGAACAGTCAGACAGACATAAAGACAAACAGATAGACGGATGGACAGACAGATGGTCAGACAGATGACAGACAGAGAGACAGACAGTAGACAGACGGACAGACAGATGACAAGAGACAGAGAATGACAGATGGACAGACAGAGAGATGGACAGACAGACAGAGATGTGTACGGACAGTTGGACAGACAGAGACAGACGGACAGAGATGGACAGACAAAGAGATAAATGGACAGACAGATAGACAGACGGACAGACAGAGATGCATACAGATAGTTGGACAGACAGAGTGAAGGACGCATTCCCAAATGCGTGTTAAAGCAAGTTTCTTTAGAAAAAACGTATGGCAAATTCATAAAATGTGAATTGTTGAAAACATTATTACAGTAGTCAGAACAGACGACACATGATTTGAGGAATCATTCAAACGCTGCAAGACAACACACTCTCTACTTGAACATTCAGTGTTAGAGGTTTCATCCCATCACTACCAACACTAGTACTAGTGGTACTTGACTATCAAATCAAACTGATAATAAAATGCAGGTGTAGCAGATGCAGAAGGGTGTAACATATATTCAAGGTCAAAAACACACGCATGATCTGCAGATGTGATGGAGTGAAATGCTCATTTTCCATCACCCTTTGATCAGCCGTCTGTCAGCAGTACAGAGACAAACGCTTGACTCTTGCTGACAGAAAAACACACCACACGCTCCTTTGGACACCTGGAGAAACATTTCCGTGTGCCGTGCTAAGTTTAGTGCACACTAACAAGCACACAGCTGTGCGGTATTCAGCATACTGCTGAATCCTAAAAACACACATCTAATACAGACGCCCCTGACATAACGTTCAGTCTGAATTTCTTTTTATACTACAACAATTCAACATGAAATTAAACTAGATTTGTACATTTTCCGAAAAAAAAAAAAATGTTAATGGAAAGTGAGTAGTATTTGCTCACGCAAAACCAGTGTTATTTTAGTATTATTTAAATATACTACTATAGTTTTTAATAAATATTTTGAGTTACTTTTATTTTTTACTTTCAGTTTTAATTTTTAGTTACATTTTTAATAATGTTGCTATGTGCTTTTGTCATTTTTATTATTATTTCTATTAATTTAGCAATTATAATGTACAATACGATAATAATAACAATTTTATTTTACAGCGCAAAAGTAAAATTACATACAATTTTTATAAATATATGATTTGCTGTGCTGGATTTATTTTGTCCAAAAATTGTGTGACCATATACCAATGGCTATAAATAATAATACAAATATATACACTACTATTACATTAATATACACATTACTATTTTAACTATTAATCATATTACTATTACTATTAATTTTATTATTACTGTTTAGGTTTGTATTATTTATTTAGGTCTGGTTCTATTACTATTTATGCTCAGTTTTAGTTTTTATATTAGTCCTATATATATTAGTTAGCAATTTTAGTATTTCAATTTAAATGCTTTCTTGGTAAGCTTTTCATCTAATTGTATATTTTATTTTATTTTATTTAAACTTTATTTGAATTAAAAATATTTTAAGTATATATATATATATATATATATATATATATATATAAAACACTCACCAGCAGTATTTAAGAAGGGTGTTGTGGATCTTTCTCCTGTTTTTCTGTCAGATATATGTGAAGTTACAGAAGTAAAATGGATTGGAAATAGCATGTAATGTTTCACTGCTCTTAGATGTTTCTTCTAAAGTCCTACTGAAGCTCTAGAGGAGACACAGGTGAGATTACCAGGTCGTTTCTGAGGAGAAACAGCTGAGAAGCAGCAAAACTCTCCATGTGTTCTTCACTGCTGTCTAGGAGAAACAGCTGAGATCTCATTTGTGATAAAGAGAAACAATTTGTGAATTTGCAATGAACAGATTTCATTTGTGATTATTCTCACTTACGGCACACGCACATTCGCTCCATGACGGAAGGATTTTGAGCTCCTCGTGAGTCGGTTAGCTGGTCAATCCTCCATCAGGTGTTTGATTTGAGCTCAGATACGGATGGGATTTCACAGCACAATCACTCAAACTGGGAGAAAGAGAGATGCTTTACCGCAGAGAAACACACACAATGTCAACAAATCTAAGCTGAGCGCATGTGTGGCCACACACACCAGAAAAAAATCAGCAGAGAACTGCAGTCCATCCGCATGTCCATTGATTTTCAGAGAAGAACTGAAGCTTGTGCAAAAATACACAGCTGATTAATTCACCATACGAGGACCATCCTGGAACAAACAGGAGATTTCAGGAGATTTCACAGCAACACCAACCAGAATTCAGAATAATGATTGACAAACGTCCAAACATACAGAGGCTGTGCATTATTACTATTATTATCATCGCGTCTCGCTTTCTAGAGTTCATGACTTTTTTCATGTGATTGCAACCAACAATCAAATAAAAAAAATATTTTAAAGTTTTCTCGTGTTATCTTACAAAAACAAGATAAAAATATTTTTTAACTTAAAAGTTAATACTTTTTTATATTATAAACATTCATAGATTCTAACATTTAATTACATTATATTTTAGTTTAAAAACACACCACTAAATACATATAAAACCAGTAATACCATTTAATTCTTAAGTATTATTTATACAACTAAAACTATTAAAAATATTTTCACTGAAATAAAAGTATAATAATATAAAATATAAATATTGCAATATATAAATAAAATTTTAACTTCAACTTCAATTGCCATTTTAAGTTTAAGTACTGACATCCCTAAAACTGAAATAAAAAAATGAACAGATGAAAACATAAATATATATATTAAAAAAAATAAATTACAAAAAATAACAAGCACATAAAATGACAAAGTAAAAAAAAAGCAATTAAAATATTAATAAATACAATAATAAAATAAAATAAAATAAAAAATAATTAACTGCAACTTGAATTTATTTCATTCATTCAGTTGCCATTTTAGGTTTAATAATATAAATAATAATAATAATAATAATAATAATATAAATAAATATATGACTAAAACTGAAA
The DNA here is from genome assembly GCF_022985175.1 of Labeo rohita. Taxonomy (NCBI): domain Eukaryota; kingdom Metazoa; phylum Chordata; class Actinopteri; order Cypriniformes; family Cyprinidae; genus Labeo; species Labeo rohita. The sequence goes on from NC_066870.1 coordinate 38,523,917, forward strand.
ATATAAAAAAGGTACTCGAAATTTTAATAAATACCATAAAATAATACAATAAAATTTAGAAATAATTAACCTTAACTTGAATTTATTTAAATTATATATATATATATATATACACACACACATATATACAATTTAAAAAAAAGCACATAAATTATGTGTAAATGACTAAAATTGTGACTAAAATTATGACTAAAACTGAAAATATAAAAAAAAGAAATTCAAAATATTAATAAATACTATAAAATAATAAACTCATCAAGGCTTTCTTAAAACAAGACCGAAAAATACCAGCAATGTACCTAGATAACTAACCAATATCAAACAACAGCATGCTGCCACACTTAGCATCAATATTTGCAATAAATATAGTGTTATTGCAGCCCCCAGCTACTGTAAATAATATAAAATGAAATGCACTGAATGTGATCAACAGCCTGAAGAAATGAACTGCATTTGACCTTTTTAATAGAGTTTGTAAAGAATAATGCAATGAAGGCTGAACGGCTGGAGCGATAGAAATAAATTCTGCTCAGCAAGAACAAAAATGAGAGTGAATATTACCACATAATCCAAAACACGAGCTAATGACGAGAGATACGAGCGGTTTATTAAAAGAGCGCAGGTTGGTAATTGTCTTAGCAGCTCATGAACGTTCTGGTGAGCACAACGTCTGCTTCATCTGCGCTTTTATGACGTTCACAGTGGAAAATGGGGATTTTGTCATTATCTTTGCTGGTATTGGTGAAGAGAAAGTCATTTTCCTTCACAGAAGTGCCTGTTATACAGTCATCTCATTAGACTGAACATCAGCGTCTGTCCTGCTGCTTCTGTCTCTCTGAGTTTCTCATTTTCAATTCTTGCTTTTTGCATACTACTAATACCACTTCTGGAGTATATTCAGTGTGTTCAGCATGTGAATATATGCATCAAATACCCAGATGGCCTACAATAAAACATATTGCAATGAACACTCTATCCCAGAGTGCAATGCATCCAACTTGACATTTCATTTCCAGTATAATAAATACACCAGAAGTGATATCTGTTTTTTTATGATACCAAAGCTTAGTAATTTTTACACAAAAACAGTGTTATTGTTAATTGCAATAAAATAAAAAAAATATTCCATGAAATATAAATATTAGATGAAAAACCTAAAATTAGCAACTGAAAGTTAAACTAAAATTTTTCAAATGTTGCCACGGCCACTAAATGAAATAAAATAAGCTCAGGTAGAAGTGCTAAAATTTCTAAACCTAAAGCAAAATAGAATTTAATTTTTAAAAATCAAAATAAAGCTAAAATAAAATATGCAATTGTAGAAAAATATATATATTAAAAAAATATATATATATATTAAAAAAATAGATACAAAATATAAATAGATTAAAAACCTGAAACTAAATATTGAATATTAGATGAAATAATTAAATAAAATTAGATGAAAACTTAAATGAAAATTAGATAGAATAAGTTCATGTTGCTAAAAATAAAACAAACAAAAAGAAAATTTAAAAAGAAAATCTAAATAAAGATCAAATAAAACTAAATATTAGATAAAATATACATTTTATATGAAAAGCTTAAAATTAGAAAAATTTGAAATGTTACCTTGCCAACTCACTGACATAAAAAGTGCTACAATAAAACTACTTAAAAAAATACTAATAAAAAAATACAATTAAAAAAGGTAAAAAATAAACAAATTAAACAAATAAATGCTAATTCAAAATAATATTATTTTAACATTATTATTTTATAATAAATAATGATATAATAAATATGATACCAACGTTTTTTTACGCAAAAACAGTTATTGTTAAATAAATCTAAAACGATTAGATGTTTTTTTGATAACCGAAATAAAGCTGAAATAAAATATTTTATATTAGTTAAAACATAAATATTGGATGAAAACTTAAAATTAGAAAAAACAAATGAAATGTACTTAAAATGTTTAAAAATTGAAAATAAAGCTAAAAATAAAATATGATTTATTACATAAAATATAACCATTAGAATAAAAAATTTAAATTAGAACAAATAAACTAAAATTTAAATAAGTTGAAGTGCTAAAATTACTAAAAGTAAAAAGTAAATTTATAAAAATTAAAAATAAAATGCCAAAGAAACTATAATTTAATAAACTTAAAAAAAAAAAATCAAAATAACCCTTACCCTTTTAAAACAATACTATTAATAACAAAAAATAGAGAGGATTTGTTAAATAACATCTATACCTGCACAAGGCTTCACAGAACGTCTCATATCAACATGCAGTGACACAATCACGTTAAACACATTTACAGTTAGCAAGTGTAACTAGTCAGTATACAGTATATACTGCGCAGTATTCAGTATGCGAGTCGTTCTCTCTCTTGAAAAACAGGGTTGATAATGTCCTTTCTGCCGCGCCGCCGTTGACTGCTGATTGCAGATAATTACACCTATTTGAAAGCAGCTTTTCAAATTCAGCCGCAGTGGAGCATTTTTGCGGCCTGTCGTTTAAGAGCCGTGTTGATATAACAGTCTGTTCGTGCAGCTCTTTTTTGTTTCACGAGCAGCTTGAGCGTCTGCAGAACAAGCCACAATTTCATCTGCCATTAAAGCAATAGTTCACACAAAAATGAAAATGTGCTGTTAATTTACTCACCCTCAGGCCATCCAAGATGTAGGTGACTTTTTTCTTGAGTAGAGCAATAAAGAAGTTTTTAGCTGAAACCGTGCTTCTCGGTGATTCATAAAATGCAAGTCAGCGGTTACAAGTTTTAGAAAATAAAAAAAGCATGAGGGAAACGTAAAATGAATCCCCGTGGCTCCTGACAATATATTGAGGTCTTACGAAGCGAAAAGACCCCTCTGTGTGAAAAAACGAACATTATTTACAACATTATCTGTAATTCAGAGCTTCAGGCAAATGGGGAAATATGATTCTTTTCCACAAACTGATTCAGTCCGTTAGAATGAACTGGTTCAGTTCACTAGTTCATTTACGTAATCATGCAATGACACAACGTATACACAATTATTTTATTAAAGAACCCAATAATGATGTGAAACCCAGATGTTTTACACATCTAAAGCATATAAAGTGAATAATCTAGTCTTCATCAGCTCATCTTTTGACATAAACAATGAGAACGGTTTTCTCAGTTCAGTGACTGTTGGAGGAACTGGAGAACTGAATAAGTTCATTGATGACAGGAACAGATTCGCTGCTATTTTGGCTCATTTCCAGGCATCTGAAAGCAAGTTTTAACTGAGAAACTTGTAGATCTGGGCTGTTCGAGATAGTTTCAGACGATTCAGTCTGATTTGATGAACTGGTTCAAATAGTTCACTAAAAAGAATCGGTTCAAAAGAATGATTCATTTGTCATTCACTGGTCACTCTGGACCTTTTTGCCTGAGGATTACAAGTAATAATGCTTTAAATAATGTTTCGTTTCTTGCACAGATCAATCATTTCAGTACAGAAGACCTCAATATATTGTATATACTATATACACTTACATAACACACACTATTTTTAAATGTTTCTGAAAGAAGTCCCTTCTGCTCATCAACGATCAAAAATACATTAAAAATTGTGAAATATTATTCCAATTCACAGTACCCATTTTCTGTGTGAATATCTGTTAAAATATAATTTATTTCTGTGATCAAAGCTGAATTTTCAGCATCATTACTCCAGTCTTCAGTCTCACATGATCCTTCAGAAATCATTCTAATATGCTGATTTGCTGCTTGAAAAACATTTGTGGTTATTATCTGTTTCAGGCGATTCAGTTCGATTTGATAAACTGATTCAAATAGTTCACTAAAAAGAATTGGTTCAAAAGAATGATTCCTTTGTGAACTAGACATCACTGCAGACCTTTTGCCTGAGGATTAGAAGTAATAATGCTTTAAATAATGTTTATTTTCTTGTACAGATTGATCATTTCAGTTAAATATATTGTATATACTGTTATGTACACTTATATAACATACACTGTTTTTAAATATTTCTGAAAGAAGTCCCTTCTGCTCACCAAGGATCAAAAATACAGTAAAAATTGTGAAATATTACTACAGTTCCAAGTAACTGTTTCATTTGTGAATATCTGTTAAACTGTAATTTATTTCTGTGATCAAAGCTGAATTTTCAGCATCATTACTTCAGTCTTTAGTGTCACGATCCTTCAGAAATCATTCTAATATGCTGATTTGCTGCTCAACAAACATTTCTGATTATTATCCGTTTCAGGCGATTCAGTCCGATTTGATGAACTGGTTCAAATAGTTCACTAAAAAGAATCGGTTCAAAAGAATGATTCATCATGTGTCTAAGGTTCTGGATTACAGGTAACAACATCATAAAAATGTTCAGTTTCTTGCACAGACAGATTGTTTTGCTTCATAAGAACTCAATACATCATCAGGAGCCACGGGTATTACTTTGTGTGTTGCCTGTATATGATTTTTAAGTGACGGTAGCCACTGACTTGCATTTTATGAATCACCAAGGACCACGGGTTCAGCTAAAAATCTCCTTACTGTTTACTCAGGAAAAAAAAAGTCATCTTGAATGGCCTGAGGGTGAGTAAATTAACATAAACTGTTCATTTTTGGGTGAACGATCCCTTTAATGCCTGTTGGAGCGCTGGTGAATATGAATGCACATGAGACTTTGTTACTGAATGCATTAGTCGGGTTGGGTTTTTGCGGTCGGTTTATAACAATTCAGAGCGCTTGTCATCAAACGTGCACGAGTCTGAGCAGATGGTTTATGTGAGCTGATGTAATGAACCATGAGGACTCCAAACAGGGCTGAACTCACTTCAGAGACTACAGATCACGGCTCCGTCCCAAATGGCGCAACCTGACGTGGACTCGTGACCCTCGCTGAAGCGCACAAGTCCGCAGGGTGCAACGATTGTCATTTTAACACTCGGGAGGCGGTGAGCATCATCGTTTGCGAAGTGACGCACGCTTGACTATTACCCAGCAGTCCGTGCGGGATAATGTCACTAATAGACTCGGAGGACGAGCATAAGGGCCACCCAGAGAGGCGTCACAAGCTCCTGATGAGAAGCCTGTTATTTTTGTGGCCAAGCGTCACATTTATCCTATTGCAAGGAGGCCAATCCCAGAATGCATTGGCAATACACTGCTCAGGAACAAAATTGTTTCACTCCAATTACGACAGAACAGAGTTCTACACTAAATGGGTGCCGTCAGAATGAGAGTCCAATCAGCTGATAAAAACACCACAACAATCCACAAGTAATTCACACCACTCCAGGCCATCAGTTAACATCTTGAGGAGACAAAAGCTGAAACAAACCCATAATTAAGACACTTAGGGTAAAATACAAGTCCATAATTCATATTAACAATTCCTCGAGTGAAAAAGTGATCTTGTCTGAATCAAGAGAGAAATCTGCACAGATCAAGCACTGGTTAGAAGTCAAAACTAATCCATCATTAAGACATTCATAACTTGCTAAACTGGCTAAATTATAAATCATAATCAATAAGCCTTCCTCCTAGGGATGCACAATATATCAGAGAGAGATTTGTTGATTATAATGGTACTTTGTGAGATTGCGATGAACTAAGATGAGTGTCAGCTTTTAATGATTTTTAAGGGAGTTTGTAAATGAGATATTGAGTTAATACAACAGTTAAATAAACAAGAAGCTAATATTAAGTGACTTACATCGTCTGGCTATAACACTATTGCCTGATTTTGCTCCATTTCGGCGTCAAAAATAGTTTGAAGCAAGTCACATGCGCCGCTGAGCATCTCCAACCACAGCAGTGATTTGTTTATGAATGAACGTGCATTTTTAAACGAATCTAGTGAGTCGATGATTCAATTTCCCATTCATAAAGACAGTCACTTGCTTTATTCCTGAATGAATCAGCTGTTCGAACGAATCAAATGAATGAATGATTCAGTAATTAAATCAGTGACTTGCCGTCACCTACTGGGAGTTTTAGTTTCATTTTTAAAGTATATTTTCAGTTATTTAAATCATTTCATATTTCTGTATTCAAAATGTTATATTTAAAACATTAATCTCAACATGAATTTATGAATTTGATTGCACTCATGCCACCTCTGAGCCTCATTTAACACATGAAAATACAACTACAAGCCACTTTTGTGTTCTTCTGTGCCACATCTGTAGTACAAATTAATGTTGTTAATACTGATTTTATTTGATTGGTAACTCATTCTACTTGTTCTTATTCTGTTGTTTTAATTAATTTTTTTTTTAAAAATTGACAAAAGATGACATACTTTTAATAAAGTTAGGAAAAGGCCATTACAAAGGTAAAAACTAAATTCCCCTGTAAATCATTTTAAGGAGTCAAATATCACCTTGTAATGGGAAGGCTAATTTTTGATTAGATTTTTTTATTATTCATTAGAAGGTGCTCCTTAAAAGAAAAGTAAGCACAGAGTCCTGGTGATGTTTTTACCAGCTGTTTGGACTCTCATTCTGACGGCACCCATTCGCTGCAGAGGATCCATTGGTAAGCAAGAGATGCAATGATGAATAAACAAACTCATCTATATCTTGGATGGTCTAAAGTCAACTCACTACAAGCAAACCACTGTATACTGTCACAGCAAACTTAATAAAGGCCAATTAACTCATTCAGGTGCTTCACCTGCAAGTGGGGATCACAATCGCTCTCTCAGGTCACGTTCAGCACCTCTCTTCGATTACACCGCCTGTTTGATTTAATAAATTATTTCCCAATGATATTTATTGATCGTCTTACATTGAGTCGACGTCCTTTTCCTCCTGTCAGAGCGAGCGCTAAACGATTTCAGGTGACTCGACAGTCTGGATACGTCTGGAGGTTCAGCTGGATGATTGTCTCGAGGCGTCTTCAGGAGCCAGAAAGAGATTAAAGTCAGACTCACAAGGCTGCACATCAGTGACTTCGGCCATCTCACTCTGAGAGAAACACACACACACACTCTTGCATTTGTGGTTTACGGGGACTCTCCATAGGCGTAATGGTTTTTATACTGTACAAACCCTATTTTCTATCGCCCTACACCTAAACCTAGCCCTCACAGGAGACTGTGCACACTTTTTGAATTTCATAGAACACTGTTTAGTATGTTTTTTAAGCTTTTTAAGCTTTTGTTTTACGGGGACACAGGAAGTGTCCTCATAAACCATGTTTACGTTGTAGTACCCATGTCATTATACACATTTGTGTCCTCATAAACCACAAATGCCGGAACATAGTATCAGGTGAGAGTGCATAATAACAACATCAGAACAAAGTATTAATAATAGTTTTATATCCCTTTAAAATCTCAATTTTTTTCTCCTAGATAGAAATGAGATTCAATGTAGACTTGATCTCAAATGTCTCAAATCCTCACCTATTTGTCGTCATCTTACATTTCTCTCTTCTTGTAAAGAATCTAGAGTGACAAATGTGCACATAGATCCGTTTTGGCATTATGAGTGTTACCATAGAAACAAATAATTTCCAAGGCTTTGTGGTTTCTGGAAGTGACAGCACCTAATTACTGACAGAAGTCATACACACTTACATAACATACACTATTTTTAAACATTTCTGAAAGACAGAAACTATTTAAAATACAGTAAAAAATGTGAAATATTATTCCAATTTCAAATATCTGTTTTCTTTGTGAATATCTGTTAAACTGTAATTTATTTCTGTGATCAAAGCTGAATTTTCAGCATCATTACTCCAGTCTTCAGTGTCACATGATACTTCAGAAAACATACTAATATGCTGATTTGCTGCTCAACAAACATTTCTGATCATCATCAATGTTGAAAACAGTTGTGCTGCCCGATATTTTGCATAAACTGTGACACATTTTATTTTTTAGGATTCACAGATGAATAGAAAGTTCAAAAAGAAAAGCATTTATTTAAAAAAGCAATCTTCTGTAACATTATAAATGTCTTTACTGTCACTTTTGATCAATTTAATGCATCCCCTTCATTAATAAAATTATTAAAAACTCTAGAACAGTAGTGTAAAATACTTAGAATGGCATGATCTAAACATGACGCATCTGCAGCTCAAAGCCATGAAAACAAACTCAAGGACACTTTGAGCAAAAAAAAACATTAAAGTGACATTTAGAAACACTCCTGCACGCTTCTCAAGCGCATCTGTCATCTCACTCCGCTCCTACAGACTCCCGTCTGACTGACAGCTGGTGGAGACGGATTCAATTGGTGAGCTTATCAATACAGAGGGACTGACTGTGTGGTGTGAAATGAGCTATCGATTACAGACCCAGAGGACACAACAGTGCCCCGACGGGAGCCAGAGATGGAGAGATAACAGAAAGACAGAAGGAAAAGCATCGGGTGATGACAGGCAATAACAGCTCAGATGTGGTGGATCTGTTGTGTTTTATAGGGATGGAGTGTCTTACAGATGCTCGAGTGTGTTTACAGACGAATTTTTCATCTGAAGAACAGAGACTTCCTGTCTTCAAGGCTGAACCTGTCAAAAACAAAAATCAAAAGAAATAAAAAAATTAAATATTCATCAATTATATGACATTAAAAAGAATATTGGAGAAATTTGCAAAAAAATCTGTATTTGTTTCTAAAAAAAAAAGAAAAAGAAATTCTAATGCACAATATTTTTTGTTTTGGTTTTACGGTGACACGTAGATATGCAACATAAGGGATATTTTCATTGCTTCATCACAGATCAAGCATTTTTTGAGCATCTGTATAAAACTGTATGTGACTAAATTAATATCCGATCTAAAAACACACAATGCTTACAATAATAATTTCTGCTTTTCTACACCATAAATACGACGGCTTAAACAGCTTAGTGCCCAGTTAAAAAATAAAATCTAAGATTACGAGATTAAAGTTGTAATATTTCGAGAACAGTCCAAATATGAGAATAAAGTTGAAATACTTTGAGAATAAAGTCCATATACTATGAGAAAAATACTACGACTTCATTCTAGAAACATTTCAACTATTCTCATAATTTCGACTTTATTCTGAAAGTATTTCGGCTTTATCCTCGTAGTACTGCGACTTTATTCTCGTAGTATTGCGACTTCATCCTCATTGCATTTCAGCTTTACCGTATAAGTATTTCGGCTTTATTGTAGTATTTCAACTTTATCCTCGAAGTATTTTGACTTTATTCTTGTAGTATTTCAACTTTTATCCTTGTAGTATTTTGACTTTACCCTCAAAGTATTTCGGCTTTATTCTTGTATTTTTTTTTTTTTTTTTTTTTTAACTTTTATCCTCATAGTATTTTGACTATTCTTGTAGTATTTCAACTTCTATCCTTGTAGTATTTCGACTACATCCTCATAGTATTTCGGCTTTATCGTCCAAGTATTTCGACTTTATTCTTGTAGTACTTCAACTTTTATCGTTGTAGTATTTCGACTTTATCCTCGTAGTATTTTGGCTTTATCGTCTAAGTATTTCGACTTTATTCTCGTAGTATTTCAACCTTTTCCTTGTAGTATTTCGACTTTATCCTCAAAGTATTTTGACTTTATTCTTGTAGTTTTTTTTTTAACTTTTATTCTTGTAGTATTTCAACTTTTATCCTCGAAGTATTTCAACTTTATTCTTGTAGTATTTCGACTTTATCCTCGAAGTATTTCGACTTTATCCTCGAAGTATTTCGACTTTATTCTTGTAGTATTTCGACTTTATTCTTGTAGTATTTCGACTTTATCCTCGAAGTATTTCGACTTTATTCTTGTAGTATATCGACTTTATCCTCGTAGTATTTCAACTTTATTCTTGTAGTATTTCGACTTTATCTTCCAAATATTTCAACTTTATCCTCCAAATATTTTGACTTTATCCTCCAAATATTTTGACTCTATTCTTGTAGCATTTGAACTTAATTCTTGAAATATTACCACTTCATTCTCTAAACATTTCAACTTTATTCTCGAAATGTTTAAACTTTATTCTCATAACATTTCGACTTTATTCTCAAAATCTTAGCTCTTTTTTTATTTTTTAACATGGCACTAAAATGCCATCGTAAATAAGTGACAAGCACTGCACCAAGTTGACCACAGATTTTCAATGTCAATGTTAAAGATGCACATCCTTTTTTTCTATATGCAAAATATTTCTTTTGGTTTTGGGTTGTAAATATAAGACACACTTCCAGAATAAAAGGTACAAAAGCTGTCACTTTTGAAAGGGTTCCGCCCCAGTGAAGGCTTTTGTACCTTACCTTCTGAGACACTCTGTAGAACATCGCACATCCGGAAAAGCCACAACGTGCACCATATTTTATGCAGACAGCGAAAAGTTCACAGAGCAATCCCATCTCAAATTATTAAACAAGTCCAAACACAAGACATCCATTGGCATTCGTCACCCCGATGGCCTTCGGATTCGTGCTGCCTGTAAACAGACCGCTACGGATGCCCTGAAACAGAAGCCAGGCTGAAGTACAAGCAGTGAAAAGCGCACATATCGACGGAGCAATTTGCAGAGAGATTGTAGGGCGGTCTCGAGGGGCCGGCATGTATTAATTACCATCTCTTCATCTGTGGCCTGCCGTGCGCCCCGTGTGAGGCGCGTCCATGAATCAGAACGCTGTCAGGACGGTTAATGCTCGTAATTGACTGGTTGATAAGAGTCCTGAGCTCTCACGCTCTGCTTGCATCTGACGCAAAGCCACTCCGATACGCTGATGAACTTAATATGCACGCCAGCGACTCCGGAGAGATTTAGCCGGCCGACAAGGTCGCAGAGAGTAGCTCAGCCTGCACAAAATCCCCTCACACACACATACGCATACACACATCAAAGGGCACTTTGAAGGGACAAAGACATGTCAGCTGAACTGGGATTGGGGCCGATTCTAGCGAGCGACTTCAGAACTGATATATGACAAATGCTCGACTCCGATGAGCTCCACATAAAGGGATTAGAGACGCTTCGTGCTGTAAGATGATGATTAAGTCATTTCAAAGTCAAAGCAATTCAGAAGTTATTAGTAAAAATAAATATTCATGTCATTATCAGAGCAGTATTAAGAATTTAGCCCTTTACTTTCATGCATACAATGTCTAATCCGATATTTCATCTTTTCTAGGAGGAACTGGTTTGGAATGGAACACCACATGCTATTTTTGAAAATTAGTAGTATGCAGTGCACAGTATGCAAATTTTTGTATACAGAAATGTGCATTTGCCAAAATGTGCAGCAAACAATATGCATACTGTAGCATGAAGCATATAATATGCACAGCATGCAAGCTTTCAGTATGCATATAGACTAATGCTCATGTATGAACTTGCCAAAAAAAATACAGGGATCAGTATGTATACTTCCGTGTAAAGTATACATACTGTGCACAACATCCAATTTTCAGTATGAACAGACTAATGTGCATATATTTACAAGCAAACAAAATGTATACTGTGGTAAAGTAAATATACTGGTCACAGTATGGATAGACTAATGTTCATAATATGCCAAAATATGTAGCGAACAATATGTATACAGTATATATTTCATGCACAGTATACAATTTTTCAGTATGCATAGACTAAAGTGCATGTTTTTGCCAGAAAATGCAGCAAATAATATGTATATTGCAGTATAAAATGTACCATGCACAGTATTCAGTTTTTCAGTATGCACAGACTAATGTGCATGTAATGTGCAATATACATACTGCACATATAAAGTGCACAATATGCAACTGTTTTCTACATGTATGTATATTTCGTACACAGTACGAAAGTGTGACTGAATTTGCTCAGAAAAAGGGCATTTTAAATTAAAAAAAGCATTAAAATTGCAAAAGGAGATTCTAAAATTCCTGAGATCATAACTAGATGCCACTCACAGAGTGTTATGAGAATATTGTAGCATTGAATTTATGTATTTGGCAGCCACTTTTATCCAAAGTGGCTTGCATTGCATTTAACAATTTATGCCATGACCTTAGTGTTGATAGCGAGTTGGATGCATGCTGCTACTCGTTGCATACTGTTTTTTTCTACATATTATTAAAAAATATATATGTTTAGTAGGCAGTGTATGCTGTACAGTATGCAGTGAGCAGTATGTTAGTGTTGCATTTTTGACACATACTTAGCTGAACATCCTCACACAAGACAATTGGCTCACTGAGAGGTTTCCATCCCGGCCTTACTGGATCTAATATTCTGTGACCAGCAGCGCTCATATAACTTCTGTTTCACCTAGAGCAAGAGATGAGCAAAATAAATAAGAGCAAAACTAAACAATAACAGCAGAAAGAGGTGCATCAAAGAGAGGCTGTTCTCCAGAAGGCTACGTGAAGAGGAAATTAGAGTCATCTGAACAGCTCTCAGGAAATGTGAAGGGTGTTCAGATGATATAGAAACACAGCACATGTGCTCTGAAATCAACAGCTCCTCTGAATTATAAACAATATATGTATATATATATATAGAGAGAGAGAGAGAGAGAGTTAGTTTTGCACAGGCAAGTGTCATTCATATTTTCTTCAGAAAATAAAGATTTATATTCTACAGTATGTGAAACCTCATGATGGGATGCGGGTCAGACTGTAAATGTCACTGCATGATCTGTCCGACAGGTAATAACATCATTACATTTATTTTACCGCAGGCCTGTGGGTCTGAATCACGTCGCACATAAAGTCGAGACTCGTCTGCTTAACATTCTTTGTGCCAATAATATTCTTTGCGCACAGCGGGCTGAAGAGCGCCCGGCGAGGTGCCTGACAATGTAATCTATGATTTTGAGCAAATCCACTGATGGCAACACGACCAAACTCCCACCGGTCCAGATGCAATTTAAAATCTGCCAACCAAAGTCAAACAGTCAGGAGCCCACTTCAAAATGTTTAACGCCCTGATTTCCCCACTTACTGCGCGTGCGCGGCTGCTGTAGACGCATTCGTAAAAGAGTCACGTCGTCCGTGCGTTCAACCTCATGTAGCGGGTGCTGAGAATCGCTCCAGCACTGCTGTGAACTTTCAAACACCCGCAAGACTGTTTCATCAGTCCACCGCTGCTGTGTGTGTGGCACATTCATCTAGATATATACAGGACATAAAGACTGTTCCATCCGAGAGTTTTATTGCTGTTCGGGCATGTGAATAAAACTGTATTTATGACTAAAGTAATATCTGATCTTAAAACACTCCGTGTAAGATCAAGACATCAGCATTAAAGGAATAGTTTATTCAAATGTGCTGAAAATGTGCTCACCCTCAGGGCATCCAAGATGTAGATGAGTTTGCTGATTCATCAGATTTGGAGAAATGTGTCATTCCATCACTTGCTTACCTCTGTAGTGAATGGGTGCCGTCAGAGTGAGAGTCCAAACAGCTGATAAAAACATCACAATAATCCAGAAGTAATCCACACCACTCCAGTCCATCAGTTAACAAAAGACAAAAGCTGCATGTTTGTAAGAAACTAATACATAATTAAGATATTTTTAACTTTAAAATGGCTAAAACAGGAGTCCATAATCCATAACGCTCCATCCAATTTTCTGTTGTCTTTCACATCAAAATCCTCCCACATATTTGTTTAAAGCAGTTTTGTCTTGTAAACAGTGGTTGATTTGGTCAGATTTCTCTCCTGATTCAGACCAGACCACTTTTTCACTGGAGGAAGCGTTATTATGGATTATAGACTTGTATTTTAGTTGAAAAACATCTTGATGGATTTATTTCAGCTTTTGTCTTCTCAAGATGTTAATTGATGGACTGGAGTGGTGTGGATTACTTGTGAATTATTATGTTTTTATCAGCTGTTTAAACTCATTCTGACGGCACCCATTCACTGCACAGAATCCATTGGTGAGCAAGTTATGGAATGCTGAATTTTAAGCACATTTTTCCATCTTTGTATGTATGGACTGTTCCTTCAATAATATGAAAATAAAATCCTAATTTCTTAAACAGAAATGCATTAGTGCAAAAACAGACTTTGCATGGGATATTTGAGGGTTATAAACCTAAAAACAAAGGTGTTTAACCCTTGTGCAATCTTATGGATATTTTTGTCCTTTTTAGCTTTTTTTTTTTTTTTTTTTTTTTTTTTTTTATCATTTTGCCTGTGTTAATGCCAACTGCATACATTTTGGCACAGGTGTGTATTTTTATTGGAATTTTAATATTTCACCCTCATTTCATTCAATAGATCTATTTTACACTAGGTACAAAAAGTGTTCCTCTCAGGACCTTAAGGACAAAAATGTCCTCATTGAAACCCATTAAAACTGCAATTTTTAATCCTAAAACCATCTAAGACTGATGCAATATTTGTTAATACACTTTCATTCTGTTGGCAAGGCTTCAAAATGAAAATTTTTACTATTTTTTACTAGATGGTGCCATTTTCTCAAGATTGGCAAATACTCGCTTCATTCATGTTTTCTGCTTATGCATATTGTAGTATATTATAGAGTCAATTGGATAAATTATGCAGCTATAATTGTGAGTGTATGTTGGTATGGATGTCAGAGTGTGGTTTGTATGTATGTCCTAAATAAAATGTTTGTGTGTGCACACATGTAATGTCTGAGAGAGAGAAATTATACTGTACTGCGAATCACAAATCCCACCGCTGTGTATGCCAGCGGAGTTTTGCTGGAATCTAATAGAAAAACTACTGCACCCAAACAAAATCTTACTAAAAGCTAATTTTTTGAGATATCAACCTCAAATTTGGAACACAACTTGTTTAGATTTATGGCTTTAGTTTTCTATCAGTTTTTGAGTTCAAAATGTTTCATAAAATATAGATTTCATATAAAATGCTCATAAAGCATTTTCATAAACTTAAACCTTTAACTTTTTTGGTTAAAATTTTTTTTTGTTCAACTTTTTTTTTTTTTTTTTAACTTCAACAATAATCTGCCAAGGATCTTATTTAAAATGTAACTTCCAATTTTTATGTGTTTTTTTAACATGGACATTTTTGTCCTTCATAAACCTGTGTGTAACTTTTTTAAGGGTCAAATTAGAAGGGCAGAGACTAAATTTGATCAGCCTTTCAAATATCAAATATTTGATATCCACATTTGATACTAAAATCATTCTATTTCCGATGCATTAGGAAATAAAGTGGCTGGAGAAGCTGTGAAAGAGTAAATAATCAATTCAAGTCATTACAATCAGCAGTCTTGTTTTCTGTCGGCTGTACTACGCAAAAACCAATAATCAACTTTCAATCATGTAATACAATGTTTCCTTTAATCTATACTGCCTTTGTGCATTAAAAAAAAGTGCATAAACATATCTTGTCGATTCTGATGTGATGCAACAGGGAAACTCCGCCTCTGATCTTTACGAAGTGCCGTTATTGAGATTCAGAGCGTGTTGAGGTTTAATCTGTGAATCTGGAGCAGGTAAACAGACCCGAGGCTGTAATTTCTATATCAGCAGGGGAAGATTTTTTAGAGTCTTTTGATTTCATTCTTGGCTTACCGTTTAATGGATGTCTGTGTGTGGGTGTTTCTGTGGAACAAGACGTGCGCAAACACACACTGTTCATTCACTGCTGACAAACCCTAAACACACACACACTGGATCGGTTCCAAAACCCAGTGAGCGTCTCACAGTATACTGCTTTCCAAGGGGCCGTTCACACAGGATGTGTTCTTGCGTTTTTAAACAGCTAAACGCAGCACAGCGGAATGGAAAGACCGCAGGTGTCTTGGGATACTTTTTTCAACCCCCAAAGTTTAACTTCTTGTAACCTGGCATGGTTACAAAAACACTGGAGAAAAAAAAAAAAAAAAAAAAAAAAAAAAAAAAACAACCACCACCAGCTAAATGCATTGCAATTTTACACTGCAAATAAAAAAAAAAATGTATGCAACAACACAAATACAAAGCAAATACAGGTAGCATCATAAACACTGTTGCTCATGTGAAGCTAGCGTATTTCTCTACATTTTGACGATATTCGATATATCTATTCGAAACATCTATATTTTTGCATTGACTCTTGAAAAAAAAAAAAATGTAAAAACAAAATTCTGCAGGTTTTATGAAGGTGAATGCAAGACTTTAAGACCAAGTAAAAAAATAAATTAATTAATTAAGGAATAAATTGATGGGAACAATTCATCAATATGTTCTTTAAATGTAAATTTCACACAATGAGTTGTATTAGCAACACTTTTTAGTTTTGAAAATAATTAATTACCAAAAAAAAAGGCTTGAAGACTTTCTCCTAAAGACTAGAACATGGAAGTAACTTTTCTTCTGATAACATTGCAAAAAGGCGATGTTCTTCAGTGCTTTAGGTCTTGTTTTACAGTGAAAATATCTGAAGATTCTTAAATCAAGATACATTTTCTTAAAAAACAAACTGACAGAAGATAAAAAGTTGTTCTCTGTTAAACTGATCAAATTGAAGGGAGTTTATGATTAAAAGAAGTGTATCTTCCAACGGGCTCAGAAAAATCAATTTAATTAAAAGAGAAAAAATTTTATTTCTCATTGACAGACATTTGTTCTCAAGCATGAATTCACTTCATTGTTGAATTTCTCAGAAAGCAAGATTTTCTCATTTTGTGTCTCATGTTAATGTATCTTGATTTAAGGATGTTTCAATAATTATATTGGAACACAAAAGAAGTTGCACATTTTTTGCAGTTCATGCAACATTTAATGTCATGACTTTCCATTTAAGACCTTCTGCTCTAAATTTAAAACCTTAAATAGTGGAATTGTGAATTAAAACTTTTTAAGACTGCTGTTATGAAGTACAAACAAACAGTTTACTACAAAATTAGTTAAAAATAAAAATAATAATAATAATAATAATAATAATAATAATGCAGACATAGTGGTCACTAAGTCTTTTTTTTAATTATTTACATAAAAAAACAAAAAAAAAAAAAAAGAAAAGTCCAATCTTCGTAAAAAGTGACAAAGCGAGTGGCAAAAAAAGAACACATGAAGCAAGCAACATGACATAACTGGCTGATCTATTAGTTTGCATGCAAGTCTTAACGCACATACTGAATCTATTTCGACATACAGTATAAACATTTTTGAGGTTATCACAAATATCGCTTTCAATCATGCATTTAAATCATGCTGTCAACCCAGAAACTTTGCAGTGACTGTTTGACACACTTTCACAGAAACGCACAGAAGCATCACACTGTATCGCCCAGTCACTATGACGCGCACAGGAGACTTGATTCTGCTTGGTGAAAATTAGGCTTCTTATCTTTTAGAACAACCTAAAAGTCTGGAGAGCAGCTATGACACCTTAAAATGCTGTCTAGATAGGCTGCGCACTAGGTGTCACTAACAGAAATGCATTTGTGAGCTGACAGTCATTTCAGAGTCGATCTCACACGTCTGAGGACTGAGAGATTATTGAGTGTCTGTGACTTTCCATCATTCTGGCTGTTCCAATAACACCAGACAAACTTCACTCAATTTCCATAAACACACACTCACTCACCCGAGTGACTCACTTAACACACAAACCTGCTCATTCTCTCTCTATTTCGCCTTACAATGACGTACTAATGTGTAGTGATAGTATCAGATGGTAAAACCATGCTACTTTGATATAAACCATAGTACTTAAAAATTAGCAAAATGGTACAATGTTTAAAAAATGAATCTCAAAAGCTGTCAGGTTATATCCAGGTCACATTTTACAACTAAATAAAACGATAATAAAACTCATAAACAGTAAGTAAAAAACAGGCTTAATTTTTAAATCAAAACATAAGCTTAAAAATATCATTTCTTTTTTGGGTGAAGATTTAGAGATCAAATATGGTTTGAGCATGTTCTCTTGTGAGATTAAACCACCCCAAAAAAGTTTTTTAATATCTTCAAGCTATCTATTTCTCCTCATGTTCTTTTCAATGACACACCCTCTCCTCGTCTCCTAAAATCCCTCTTTGCAGTCTGTGAATTTTAATGATGTTTCTGTGACGTTAAATATTGACCTAAATCTTCAACCAGCAGCTGAAATATGAATCAGAGCAGAAGCTTCAGTTCCTTCAAACTCCAGCGGTCTGGAGAAATAAAGTTTTGTTCTGACAAACCGCACTAAATCTTTCAATGTCACCCGAACTTCTCTTCTAACAGCCATACACAAACTACCAGAGAATGAAGAGCTATATATAATTATAAAGCGTTGTACATTATATATTGGGTGGTTCTATACTAACTGCCCTACATGAAATGCATATTAAAAACATTTGAGACTTATTATTAATTTAATGCTACACAGACAGGACTATTATAACATATTTCAAAGCTTTTTTTTTTTTTTTTTCCAAGGAATTACAGGGTTCATACAGATACTATAAAATGAAATTCCAGGACTTTCAAGGACTTTTCAAGCACTACTTGATTTTCAAGGACTTGACTATCCGCACTAACCAGAGTTTAACCATGGTATTTGTAGTAAAACTGTGGTTTATTATGGTAATACCGCAGTTAATTTTCTAAAGGATTTGTGTATGAGTATACTTTCATTCCTTTTTATTCGTTTTGTTTTTTTTTAACTGTACTGCCTTAATGATTTGATGTTTCTACTGTTTAATAAAAAAGAATTTAGAAAAAAGATTTGCGAACCCGCTCCGAAGAGTCGAACTGAATCAAATGATTTATGATCCACACTCTGAAGATTCAATCTGAATCAAAAGATTCGCGAACCAGCACCGAAGTCTCGATCTGAATCAAAAGATTTGGGATCCACGCTTCAAAGTTCCAATCTGAATCAAATGATTCACTATCCGAAGCCCCAATGAATAATGATTCATGAGCCATCATTTCAGATCAGAACTCAGAGCGTGGATCGAGAATCAAAATGATTCACAAACCCACTTTGAAGTTCCGATCTGAATCTAATTATTTGCGATGTGCAAAGTTCCGATCTAAATCAAAAGGTACATGCTTATTGAAAAAAAAGAAACACTTCTTTCAAAGATACATTGCATTTTAATTATTCAAGCACTTTTCCAGTACCTCAGGAATACTGCTCTTCAGGAATACTGCTATTTTCAAGGCCTTAAATTTGAAAGTCAAATTCAAGTTCTTAAAGGAACACTCCACTTTTTTTTTGAAAATAGGCTCATTGTCCACCTCCCCTAGAGTTAAACACTTAAGTTTTACCGTTTTCGAATCCATTCAGCCGATCTCCGGGTCTGGCAGTAGCACTTTTAGCATAGCTTAGCATAGATCATTGAATCTGATTAGACCGATAGCATTTCGCTCTAAAATGACCATATATAATGACGATATGTTTCCTATTTAAAACTTAACTCTTCTGTAGTTACATCATGTACTAAGACCGACGAAAAATGAAAAGTTGTGATTTTCTAGGCTGATATGGCTAGGAACTATACTCTCATTCCAGCGTAGTAATCAAGAAACTTTGCTGCTGTACCATGGGTGCAACAGACGCAACGATATTACGCAGCGCATGACCGTGACCGGCACTAAGTTTGTGTAGATGCAAAATTGCAGCCGGCAGAAATGAAATCAGAAATGTTTGTTGAGCATATTAGAATGATTTCTGAAGAATCATGTGACACTGAAGACTGGAGTAATGATGCTGAAAATTTAGTTTGATCACAAAAATAAATTACATTTTTACAGATATTCACACAGAAAACAGTTATTTTAAATTGTAAAAATATTTAACTGTTTTTACTGTATTTTTGATTAAATACAGCCTTGGTGAGCAGAAGAGACCTTTTTAAAAACATTTATTTGTAATGCTCAGCTGGAAAGTCTACTACACACTGTGCAATCATACTATGCACTATATACTATGCAATTTTAGAAGGCACGTATCATCTCAAAATAGCATGCCAACATTTTTTTTTTTACTATTTCTTCAAAGTATAAGCCATTCCTAGCTGTCAAATGCAGATAATGTGATGCTGCCTGCTTTATCAAAACAGCCAAAGAGTAAACAAAAATAATTGATATAATTTATCCACAACAAGACTTCGTAATCGTCTCCTCAGGTGAATTTTGCTCACACAATCCAAAAATCAACACAGTTTTGCTTGCATCTGCTGGCAATGTAAACACTTAAGGAGCATCTAGTGCTGCAAAGGCAAAAAATAGCAGCTACGCCTTGATTTTTGTCCTCCAGCATAATAATTATGCCGCCTACCTTTCAGAACACCATCGGGAGACTGTCTACGGTGCCTTAAAATACTGTCTAGGTAGTCAGCTTGCTAGATTTATAAACAGAGCCTCTATAATAAAAGCACACACCGGTTTCTGTAAATCAGCTGAAATATGGAGGCTTTCCTGTTCGAAATGTCTAAAATATCTATTCATTCTCTCACACTGTGCACGTCAGTCACAGTCGAACCTGAAGTGACACACACACACACACCTCTATGAGCTCTCAGAAGTCAGTTTATAAAGAGCGCTGCTGGAGACGTTGCCATGGTTACATTGATGTACTGTATTCCAGTAGTTGAAACACCTTGATAAAAATTTCAACAGGAAACTCAGGGAACTTTTCTTTTCGGAATCAACTCCAGGGAACGTAGCTGAGCATATTTGTACACCGCCAGCATTTATTCTGTCTGTCCGCCTGAGTTTGAGTGCGTGTCTGAAAACATAGTTTGCATCCTACTCAAACATGTGTGTGTGTGTGTGTATGTGTGTGTGATGGACAGGCTGTTATACTAAAGCAGACATATGAACACACGTCTGCCTGAGGCTCAGCCATGCACCCAAACATGCAAGATTTTCATTTGAACCACAATATTTTTACATCTTTTAAAGAAAATATGAGCGATGTTCGCCTGTGCACAACTCACCAGCATGATGCTAGGGCATTCTGGGTGATTTATCGTATCTCTGTGATCTTCTGGTCTGTAGATGGGACTGTAGAGGTTCCTCCTTTAATGTGCATCTGTTGGAGTTTTAACCATTTTATGGTTGTAAACGGTGCATCTGATGTCTCAAAGTGTCTGTAAAACAAGCAAAACAAAATGTTGTATTTTAATAAAAGTTAAAATCTCACATCAAGTGTGAGAAACTGACTATGTGAACACCGCTAATTATTTTCGATGTTTCCAACATTAACATTCAAGTGTAATTTGTGTGCTTTCAAGTGCGCTTGGACACTAAAGCTAAATAATTAGTGTTTTTCAATAAAGCATGCATTTGCATCTATAAGGCACAGAAACGTACCTGCAGATCTGATCTAATCTGAGCTCACAGATGCAGGAAATGAGATCCTGAGGAAGTTCAGAATGACTTAAAAGACTGCTGATATAAACAGATGCTACACTCACGTTAAATGGCAGACGTGTGTAATAGAACAGCCTTTCCTCATTCCAAAAAATAAACAGCTTATTATACACTGCAGTCATTATAGAAAAACATCTGGTAGAATCACATCTACACTACCGCTTATGTTAAGTCTCTTCTGCTTACCAAGGCTGCATTTATTTGATCAAAAATACAGTAAAATCTGTAAAATATTTTACTATTTAAAATAACCATTTTCTATGTGAATATATTGTAAAATGTAATTTATTTCTATGATCAAAGCCGAATTTTCAGCATCATTACTCCAGTCTTTAGTGTCACATGATCCTTCAGAAATCATTCTAATATGCTGATTTGCTGCTCAGCAAACATTTCTGATTATTATCAATATTGAAAACAGCTGTGCTGTCCAGTATTTTTGTGGAAACTGTGATATTTTATTTTTCAGGATTCACAGATGAATAGAAAGTTTAAAAGAACAGCATTTATTTAAAGCAGAAATATTTTGTAACATTATAAATGTTATTACTGCCACTTTTGATCAATTTAATGCATCCTTAATTAATAAAAAGTATCAATTTCTAGGTAGCCTAGTATTTTAAATGCAGGCTTGGTGAGCAGAAGAGACTTCTTTAAAAACATTAAAAATCTTACCTTTCAAAAACTTTTGACTGGTAGTGTAGATAATAAAACAATAGATCTAGTGTTAAAAATGAAGACAGCCAGTATTGTGGTTGTCACAATCCTGTAAAATCTCCAAAATAACATGGTAAAAAGTTATTGGGCAAATATTATAGAGTAGTGAAAGCAGAAACGGATCCTGCAGACTCAAATACAAACACATTCACACATTTCTAAGTCTAACTGAAGTGTTGAAATCATGAGAAAGGCCAACATACCACACAAATGTCATGATTGCTTTCACTACAATCAGAAAGTGCCTGGAGAAAGCCATAGAGCCGTACCTCTGCTCCAATCCGGCTCCTTGCCCTTGCCAAAGATCAAGGCGCTTTGCAGCCCATCTGCGCAGTCTTGTGTCCTGGGACGAGATCTGGTTTATTGAGCGCTCAGCTTGTGTCCTTTACGAGGAACAAAAAACAGTGTCATTTCTCACAGTGAATAAAGCGGGACGATACCCAGCACAGACCCGCTGTAGCTTCGCTCGTGTTGGTGTATTTAGAGCATTGAGAGGCCCAGGGCGACGGTAGCCCACTTTCTTACCCTCCACTAAACACTGGCAGCGGCTCAGAAAGGCCTCAAGCACTTTTAAGACTCAAGATCATTTGTTTGGGCTTCAGGTCACTGTTAGCAGAGACACTATTACTGATGATCGCTCAGGTGCACATGAGAGCAGTCGAAACCCCGCTGCGTCTGCGCCTCACCCTGAAATAGATCTGAAATGTACTTCAGACAGATATAACGTAGTGTTCAGAAGTTTGAGGCCAGTAAGATTGAAAAAGAATGTGATACTTTTATTCATCACGGATGCATTCAGTTGATCAAAAGTGACAGTAAAGACAAGTTACAAAGGATTTACATTTCAAATAAATGCTGTTCTTTTAAACTTTCTATTTATCAAAAAAATCCTAAAAAATAAAATACATTAGTTTCCACAAAAATATTGGGCAGTTTTCAACATTGCTAATAATCAGAAATGTTTGTGGAGCAGGAAATCAGCATATTAGAATGATTTCTGAAGGATCGTGTGACACTGAAGACTGGAGTAATGATGCTGAAAATTCAGCTGTGCATCACAGAAATAAATTTCATTTTAACAGATATTCACATTGAAAACAGCTATTTTAAGTGTAAAAATATTTCACTCTTTTACTGTATTTTTGATCAAATAAATGCAGCCTCTGTGAGCAGAAGAGACTTCTTTCAGAAACATTACCATAAAGTATATTTCATAAAGCTGTGAAAATATGAGCGCAATTATGAATTAAGCTGTTCTTAACAAGTTATAGATTTCATTCAGTGGGTAGACCGGGGCAAGTTGTCACATTTTTAATTTTTCAATTTTTTTTTTTTTTTTTTACTATTTTTAATTGTTTTTTGTTAAATGTATCAATTACTCTATTATTTACTGTTAGAATTTATTGACTATACACACACACGTATATGGGTCAAAGACGTTAAGATGTTCAGATCAAAAGAAATTTACAAGTGATTTTGTGTCCATAGACATTAAATTTAAGTAAAGTATCTACTTTTAAGGTTTCAAAAGTTTTTGGAGAATAAAATGTCAAAATTTGGTTGAAATAATGTTACATTGTCATTCAGCGTAACAATATTTATGTCAAAATTCAAACAACATTCTTATTCCGATTTGTACATATTAAAATATATAAAAGAATAAGGGAGCATGTTAAATTTTACTGTTTTAAATTAGTAAAAAAATTCTTACTGACAAACGGGCAAAATCTAGGATAGTGGAACATTTTAAAAATGTAGAATTACAACTAATTAGTATTTGGGGTGAAAGTAATTCATCTTTTGATTTTTGTTGTAAATATGCCTGACAAGATTGTTACACTGAATGACATTTTAGTGGGCATCTTCTGTAAATTAGGGAAAAAATTTGAGATATTTATTTTTTCCTCAGATAAACAAAAACAACAATGCAATTAAATTGAACAGAAAACTTTAAAAAAAAATATATATATATATATATAATTTGAAGTTGCAAACCTCTGATGATTTATGTGTTACTCTGCTTATCCTAAATCTGTTATATTGCACATACCTGTATCTGTATTTTGTATTCATTTATTTCTTTTTATTTTATGTTATTATTATTATTATTATTATTATTGTATGTATTTTACTTTGTTTGATTGCAAGTTTATTATAAGGTGGCCTGGACTTGGGGGACCACTGGGGGGTGGGGGCGGGTGGATGTTTGAAGGGGTTCAGAGGGTCAGACTGAGCTGTTTTTTTTTTTTTTTGTAAAGAAGCAATTGTATACAATTGTATATGACCCTTTCTATGCAAAACCAATAAAAAAATTGATCCCAAAAAAAAAAAAAAAAAAAAAAAAAAAATGTTTTTTTTTTTTAAACAACAATTTAAAGCAGTGCTACACTTATTGTTTTTCAATGCTTAAACCCCTTTTCGTCTTTGACCCATATATATAAGTGACTGTTTATGTGTATTCATGCAAATATTAATTTATTTTCGATTATTTTATGAAAATTAATGGTTGAATTGTTAAATTTTATTTGAATTAAAAAAATAATAAAAAGGTCTCCAAAAAAAAAAAAAAAAAAAAATAAAAATCAGGTTTTGTAAATAATTTAAAAAAAAAACTTCTTGAGAAACACACAAACAAAAAAGGGACAACTAGCCCTGGTCTGTCCTGTACGTATTTAGAAGATACTTCCTTACTTATTACTTATTATAATATATATTTTGATCTACCTACATGGTGTGATAGTCTAATGGAGGTCAGTCTAAACTGAGAGAAGAACTGTCACTGAATGAACGCCGTCCAAATGAGAAGTATCTGTGAAATGGCAAGTAACAGCTGAAACATTCATTGTTCTTGAAGATTTCATAGCCGTCCTGCAGCATAAACCCGTCTGCACCACCTGAGCATTAACATCAGACACTAAAAGCACGTCGCTGACAGCGAGGACTCGTTCTGAGCTGAGAAAGGTCACGCAGAGACGCCATTTCCACTCCTGCAACATCTGAAATACTGTCTCACCCTCCTAACAGAACGTTTAATGAGAGCAGACAGCTGAAAGCTCTTCGGCTGCGCAGTCGGGACACAGTGTCAGTCCGTCTCACCTCCTAATCGCAATGAAATCAGCCATGAAGGAGAGAAAGACACTTCATTCGCCGCTTTAGATGTCTGTCATGATGCAACTCTTGCCACTGGGAAGACCTGTGATATCAGAGGAATAGCAGACATTTTACTACCACCTCCAAAATAATCCTGTAATGTGTTAATATACACACAGAGACCTGGCTTTGGTATTTAGATCCTGTCCTGTTATATTTCAGCAATCACTTTCTGTTTCTCTTACAGCTGGTGGAAATGAGATTAAAGAGAATTCACAGTCAAATTCAGGTCAGATTTGTTGATCTGTAGATTTAATGCTTCCATGTTTCTTCCTTTGCAAACACACCATCATTTACAAAGACCTTATGGAGTTACAGCGTCCTCTAGTGTTTGTCTCTGAACGACTCTCTTGCTCTCTTTGTGCATTAGTGATTTTTACACACATTAATAGTACTACACTTACGCAACAGATGCATTATACATACAGTTAAGTATCTGGTTTGGTTTGTCCTACACTTTTCTCTTTATGCATTAACAATTTATAGTTCAGAAACATGAACATGTCAAGATTGCTTTTTAGATTTTTAACCATTTAACTGATCAGGATAAATCTTTTTATGCAGAAAAACAATGTCACAGAATTCAATTAAATAAATTGATAATACTTACTGATGTTTGCGCTGCTGCATTCCCTCCAAAATTGTCACTTCCTGAACAGGGATGAACAGAAAATGTACTTAATTGCAATCTATCTCTTATCTCCCGTTTTTCTATTTTATGGTATCTATTTGGATGTCTTGATCTTTGTGTAAATCATTAAAAAAATAATAAATAAACAAAAAAAATAATAGTTTTTATCATGTAAAATAGAGTATCTTCCTTTTAAGATATTTTTAGTTTTGTGACTGACTCCCATGCAATTAAATTATTTATTTGATATTTATGTTTATTATTTATATATTTATGTATTTATTTATTTATTATTTAATAAATAAAATGTCATAGTAGTAGAACATAAAATAATAATAATAATAAAAAAACTAAATAAAATATGTAAAATCATTCATAGTTTAACATTAATTTATCTGTCTTCAATTAATATATATATATTGATAATATTTACTAATGTTTGGGCTGCTGCGTTCCTTCCTAACTGGTCGCTTCCTGAAGTAGGATAAAATTCAAAAGAAATTAAAATAATGTTGCAAAGAAAAAATATATCATAATAGTCTTAAAACCGGTTTCCTTTTCTGCAAAATTGAATATCTTATTTTTTTTTACTTCTGATTTTGTAGCAAAATTCAACATGCAAGAGGTAGACATATTTTTTGAATAACTTTTACACTTTAAAATATTTATAAAATAAAAAATATATTTAACACCATATTAGAAGCAAAGGTTATTTACATGGCAGATTTAAAGTAGTAGAAATAAACAAATAAATAAATAAAACTTCAATTAAAACAAATATATTTAGAAAATTAATAATTTTCTTACAACAAATACAAATGTATATATATATATATATATATATATATATATATATATATATATATATATATATATATATATGTATGCATGTATGCATGTATGTATGTGTATATATATATACACATATACATACATACATTTATTTTTTTATCTTACAACAAATATAGCTTTTTCAGTTTGATATTTGATAGAAAACTACATTTTCCCAGAAAGTCTTTTTAAAAATGTCCATTAATGAAATTCCTGAATAAAACCAAAACTTCACTAAATAACACAAAAATACACTAAATAGAGCCAAATCCTCTTGTAATTTCTAATAACTATAGAAACCCCTATAAATCATCATGATTTGACCAAACGCACTTAAACTATTCTAAAACAGAGGCTTATTGATGAAATTTTCACTGTTCACATTCAGTTACACTCATAGTCATTTCTTTTACTGTTGATTCACAATGTTTAATATTCTGGGGTGCATATTTGAGATGCTACTGTAATGCACAGACTTCTGACAGGCAGCCTTCACCTCCTAAACAAATCACACTTCATCCCAGAGAATTAACAGTGTCCTGTAATGGCACGGCTTTATTCTGCTGCACCTGTGCATGGCTGTCAAGAGCATGTGTGTTTGTGTGTGTGACCTACACACGCTCAAGTGCTCTCACACTGCCGTCCTCTCCGTCTGCTCCTCCTCGGGTCTCCTGCTCACCTCCATGCAGGTAAGGCACAGTGTTACTGGGGTCAAAGGTGACGTCCAGTGGCTGGATGTGCTTCTGACTCTATGGATATTTAAGGACTGTTATTGTTTGGACACTGTGAGATACAGATCATTTACACAATGAACAGAAAATAGCATAAAGTAAAATGTAATTTGCAGTGTTTTAACAAATGACTAACTGTAATGGATAAACTGGTCCTTAGATTTACAGGGTTCTTACACTATTTGACTAATTAACGTAAATGACTTTTCCAACTGTTTATTTGGAATTTGTTTTATTACAATTATGCTATGCTCTAAACTATTTAATCAGAAAATGTTCCCAGGCCTGTAAATCACAATTTTAAAACAAATATTTAAGAAAAATTTAATACAAAACTTTTTTACATTTTTAAAAATTAAACTGTAATCTGAAATATTTACCATAGATACTTTCGCATTATGCATGAAGCTTAAACATGGAAATACACTGCTGCGTTTGATCATTATGTTTTTCTGAGATGTTTAATGTGACATTAACTGCGGTGTGACTGTGCTGAGGCTCTGAAAAGATCAAGTATTTTTAGCTTTCTGCCTGTCTGCTTGTCTTGCAATATTTACCTCCGCTGTTTGAGAAGTTTCAGCACACATCTGGATTTCTTTAGAGATTTATGTGGCCACTAGCTTTCAGATTTCACCTTGTTTCTCAGGTGAGCTATGGACGAAAGCACCTTTGAGACATTTGAAGAAGAACTTGGTAAACCACTGCAAGAAGCTCCTCCTCAGAAACCTA
This sequence comes from Labeo rohita, assembly GCF_022985175.1. NCBI lineage: Eukaryota > Metazoa > Chordata > Actinopteri > Cypriniformes > Cyprinidae > Labeo > Labeo rohita. The sequence goes on from NC_066870.1 coordinate 38,551,970, forward strand.
TCAGACAAGTGCGAACAGGAGGCAGAGCAGGTAAAAATGAGCTCACATAATCTCGCTGAGCAAATACAAACAAGCAGAGCACTGATTTGCGGAGGTGTAAGCATGTTTCTACCCTGTACTTCTGTTTCAAACTCAATTATAAAGCCTCAGGAGTCAAGATGTCTTGGAAACAAAGTGCTCTTTCTAAATTAAGATCAAGGCTGAAAGCATGCACACTATTTGCGGTGTTAAAGTGAACAGTGAGTCTAATAATACATCACAATAACCTTGACAGACACGAGCAACATGACACCAGCCAACAGCTCTCTCTGCAGCTATGGACTATAATGTGACTTGCAGTTTTTGCTATCAAAAACAGTTTTAATAATTTTACTGTGAAAGTGCATGCATGTTTAATATTGTATATAGATCTTTACCATAAATAAGGCTATTTATCCTTACTTTTTTATAGTGCATTGTACCATAAAATCACCTGCATTGTTTGTTAAATCTAACATTTTCAATGCTTAACGTTAACTGATTAACAGGTTAACTAGTGTTTAAATCCATTAACATTAGTGATAATACATCATAGTATTACAGAAATACTATTATAGTTATAATATTTTGAATCAGTTTTTATTTTGGATTTTTTTTTTTAAATGTAGTTGTTAGTAGTTTTAGTTTTTCCCATACATCTTTACAGTTTTTATTAATTTTAGTTATTTTAGTACATCAATTTAAACTAAATTAAAGTGAGAAATGTTGCTTTGGCAACTATATTTAGAAATTAAATTGTTTTTTAATGGTTTTAATTTTGGTTTCAGTTTTAATGATAATAACCCTGTGAGAAACAGGTAAAAAAAAAAAATAGAAAAAATAAAAAATAAATAAATTAAATATACATTACATGTGTGTGTATATATATATATATATATATATATATATATATAAACAGCACATAAAACCCAATAATTATAAAAGTTTTTTTTTTCTGTCTAAAACTAAATCTGGTCCCACTTGATTAAACATATTTTCATTAGAATCCACTTAAAATTGAATTAAAGAGTCCTAAAGGTGTTTTATAAAGCTACAGATTAAAATGTGACTATCATTTAAATAATCAAAAAACATGACTTTAACAATATTAATGTAGTTTTTGTTTTTCTATGTGTCTTTACATTTTTAATTAATTTTTATTTTAATTTTAGTTATTTTAGTACATCAAATTAAACAAAATTAAAGTGAGAAATGTTGCTCTGGCAACTATATTTTACTTCAGTAAATTTAAAGAAATTAAACTGGTTTTTAACAGTTTTAATTTTAGTTTCAGTTTTAATGATAATAACCCTGTAAGAAAAACAGGTAAAAAAGGAAAAAAGAAATAATTAGATATATAAATCTATAAAAATTAATAAATTATATATAAAACAACACACAAAACCCCAAAAATTCTAAAAGTTTTTACACATTTATTTCTGATCAATCTAAAACTATATCTGATAAAATCTTTTCATTAGAATCCACTTAAAACTAAGGAGTCCTAAAGGTGTTTTCTAAAGCTATAGATTATAACTGACCATCATTAAAATTCATAATAATAAAAAAAACATAACTTTAACAATATTACTTTAAAGATGCATGCAATTTCTCCTTGCAAATAGGTTTTTACAGTACATTATAAGCCAGATCTATTCTTACATTGTTGTTTTTGTTAAATGTTTTTGTTAATGTTTTGGGGGGGATTATCAGGTTAACCAGCACTTTTTTTTTTATTAAAATGACTGAGAATGTATTGATTCCTCAGTGAGCTGTTTGTGATGTGCGTCTGATGTGGTGTTGTTGTTATTTACAGAGATGTACGCTCAGAGGAGGGTGCGAGAGGTGAGTCTGATATCACATGACAGCTGGAAATCACGTTGCCACATTCACGGCCTGTTTAAAGCATCACATGCAGGCAAACCATCTGCACATGACCTCCAACACAGACACTTACCGTTCCATTAATAAACCTTCTGTGTCCTACAGGAAGCTCCAATTGTCCAGCAGGTCCCGAAGATGATTCCACGGGAACATCCGGTCTCCAGTGCCAGTATGTTGCCCAAATTGCCTGCAAAACATAATTTCATATTCATTTTATTTCACACTCACTGTAATACTGCAAGATCAATTTTTAATGTTTTTTATTTAGTTAAATGTTTGTTTGCGAGGGAACAATTTAGCGAGAGAATGCAAAAGCATTTTTCCTCCATATAAACCTCTAAACTTCTCTTTTTGATCTAGAGAAGTACATGAAAACTGTCAGAAAATCTCATATTCATCCTTTCTGTCCTCATAAGGTGTAAATGTAGTACTTTGTTTTGTTTGGCAACACATTCTTTATTAACAAAAAAAAAAAAAAAAAAAAAAAAAAACATGGTTAATATGATTAAACCGTGGTAACCACAAATTAACCATGGTTTTCAACTGTTTCATTACAGAAAAAAAAAAAAATGAGAAAATGATTCGCAAACCCGCTCCGAAGTTCCCATCTAAATCAAATGAATCGCGATTCGCGCTCCAAAGTTTCAATCTGAATCAAATGATTCCCGATCCGCTCTCCAAAGTTCCGATCTGAATCAAATGATTTGCGAACACGCTCCGAAGTTCCGATCTAAATCAACGATTCCAGATCCGCACTCCAAAGTCCAATCTTTTGAGATAAAGAATCGGGCACGGATGGCGAATCATTCAATTCGCGAAGTGATTCGCTAACCCGCTCCAAAATCCCTATCAGAATCAAAAGATTTGGGATCCACGCTTCGAAATTCCAATCTAAATCAAATGAATCGCGATCCGCGCAATCTGAATCAAATGATTCCCAATCTGCTCTCTAAAGTTCCGATATGAATCAAATGATTTGCGAACCCGCTCCGAAGTTCCGATCTAAATCAACGATTCCAGATCCGCACTCCAAAGTCCAGTCATCTGAGATAAAGAATCGGGCCCGGATCGCGAATCATTCAATTCGCGAAGTGATTCGCTAAACCGATCAGAATCAAATGATTCGCGATACGCGATTTGAAGTCCCAATCAAATGTTTCGCGATCTGAAGTCCTAAATCAAATGATTCGTAAACTCTAAATCAAATGATTCGCGAGCCCGCTCCGAAGTCCCAGATCTAAAACAAATGATTCACGATTTGAAGTCCCGATCTGAATCAAATGATTGACGATCAGATTGGAGCGCTTCGAAACAGGCCCTGCGTCCCAATGTGCATACTATCAACACTATCTACCCTAAACAGTATTTAATTTTATTAGTATCACATAGAATTTAGGGTGGATAGTACACACACTGGGACGCAAGTAGTGAATTATTTTTTTAAATCATTAGAAGCGATGTCGAAATTCGAAAATGAATGGCTCTCTCAATCCGATCTGGTTTTTGTTAGTGAATCGCTTGAACTGAATGATCGAAGTCAGGCGTTTGAATCAATCGGAGCGTGAATGAATCACTCAATTGATTCGGTTTGTCTGTTCCTCCGCTTTTTGCGTCTTCAGCTTGTTAGTTTAATGATATTAACTGACATAAGCGAGTACGATTTTTGTTTTCCATCATCATGTCTAAACCTCATGTGGATTAAACTGTCACACCTGAACGACTCACCTGTGTTTTATCATCTGTCCAGCAGCGACGTTACGCAAAGCTCTGTCCATCCAGAATCTGACACAGATCGAGACGCCGTGGGAAGGTGTGACGCTGAACAGGTGTTTAATCGCAGCCATAACCATCCTGCTGCTGAGCTCCGGTTTACAAAGAATACACGGCAAGTGTGTTAATTCCAAAAAAAAAAAAACAGGTCCAAACACTGTCAAATCACATCTAAAAACAACAAACTCTAAAATGACTTATGTTTTCTCCTCACGCAGACGCCGTCCGAGGCCGTAAAGACGTCAGTGAAGACCTCATAGCACTAAACGACAGACACACTCTGATTAAAAGAGGAAAAATAACACCACATGAGGTGAGAACAAAAACACAAAGCCTATAATAAAGGTAAAGACGTCGCTTTGGCGAATAAAGTGCTATTTCTCTATGTAAAGGCGCGATGGACATTTTTGACCGTTGCGCTTGTGTCTCGCGCGCAAAAACGCTTCACTTAAATTAAAACCGCTTCACTCTGATTGGTCAATCTGGTAACTGAAACCGGTGCTACTTTCATGTGTCTCGTATAACTCCGCGGACTCGCACTATTTTCTTTCATACAAGCACAATTAGCGTTTAATGCGTTTTAGTTATTTAATAAGGTAACGAAAATGACCTCAAAATACTTGGTATTAATATTGCTGTATTTTATGCATTGCGACTGACTTTTTTACTTAGCTTTATGCTAATATACAGATAAAATTATTTTTAAAAACCTGTTTAAATCAATAATTCATATTAATATCTATTTATTTGATGAGCAACAGTCTAATAATAATAATAATATACAGTTAGTCTGTAATAATTATCCAGTATAAAATTATTAACCACAGGAACACTATGGAAATACGGTATAGATTTAAGCACAAAAACATTATTTCACACATCTGTATGTAAAAAATAGTAATTATTCACATCTGAATTAATACTCTTAGCCGGACACTTCCTTATGGGACACGTTGTTCTGGTGGATTGATGATGATGATGATGATGAAGGTAAATCCAAGAGAGCGGCTCGTGGCAAAGTTTCCAGGAGCCTCAGACACCGGCCCCTTCCAGACCTCAGGCTCCTGAAGAAAAGAGACACGAGATTCACTGAGCGCAGAAGAAGAGGAAAACGAGACGTAGATGAGACTAAAGAGAGACTGACAAAAGACAAAGAGATAAAAAGTCAAGAAGAAGAAGGTCAAGAAAGTGGAAGAAGAGGAGGAGGACATAGAACAGATGAAGAAACCAAAGAAACCAGTGAAAGAGAACAAGCAAAAACCTAAGAAGAAAGAAAGAGTCAGTGATGTATAGATAACAAGTGCAGAAAGAAACAGGGATGATGATGTACATGCTTAAATTGTCATGAAAATAATGCAAAATAATCTTAATGATCCTACAAGGATTCATAGTCTTTAGGAAAATGTGTTTTCTTTTGATTTTAGGGTGAAATATGTTTTTGGCGCTCCCAGATCTTGATGCACTTCTTTAGTCAGTTGATGATAATGTGTATAATTTGGTGCTTCTTGTGTGTTTTTTTTTTGCTTTGTAAAATCTGTATTTTTCATAGAATTGATAGTAACTTGATTTAAACCATAAACCCCTTGAGATTTTAATGGCACTTTTTGCAAATACAACTGCAAGCAAAACTCACATTATATTCTGATGAAGGATTTAAGTTTCAGATGCTACTGAAATCATTGATTACTGTCAGGTGAGATCAAGAGGTTACAGTAACAAGAAGTAGTTTTTTTAGTATTTCAATGTTTCTTTTTAAAATGTTTAATCCAATGCAGTGCACAAGTAAAGCTTCTTAAAAAATATATGTAAATGTTTTGTGTGTTTTTTGAGCTCTTTTGTAAAGTCACAAAATGAAAAGGTCCTCACCTTCAGGCCATCCAAGATTAGGATGAGTTTGTTTCTTCAGCAGATTTGTAGAAATGTGTCACCTCTGCAGTGAATGGGTGCCGTCAGAATGAGAATCCAAACATCTGATAAAAACATCACAATAATCCACACCACTCCAGTCCATCAGTTAACATCTTGAGAAGACAAAAACTGAAACAAATCTACTATTAAGATGTTTTTAACTAAAATCCATAATAACACTTCCTCCGGTGAAAAAGTGGTCTGATGTGAATCAGGAGAGAAATCTGCACAGATCAACCACTGAAATGGGCATGAAAATCCCATAAGCTCCCAACAACCTTATTAAAACCTTATGCAAGAGAACATTAAAATCAGTTGTCACAATATGATTTAGATATAATCATTTTTGGGATGCACCAAGTCACCATGAAATTAAAGAAATGAAAATAGACATGTCTCAACCTGCATTTTTGTCTTGAAATTCAGACATACGTCACAGTACGGGAAAAAAGACGATCACAACTTGTGTTTCATGTCAAGTTTTTTTAATAATAAAAAAAAGCATAAAAATAACATTTGGACATTGTTTGGTAGGGCTACTGTGGCCTACAGAGTCAAATCCAGTCTCTAAACATCAGTATAAATTTACAGCTGTCAAATCACTAAATATTTAGAGGGTTGTGTACACGAAAGTAAAGGGGAAAAACAAAAAATGACAAATTTATGTCTAGAAAGATAAACTGTTAACACCCAAAGCCTTTATGTATAATGCATTATAAAAGCATTCATAATGCACGTTGTAATGCATTACATCTTTTCATAAATAACTGTAACCAAAAATGAAATGCATATTTTAATAATATTTGAAGGTTTGTTTGTTTATCCATTATACTTTCTAAAGTTGCTACAATGAATAGATTTATAATATTATAACGGTGGTTACGATTATTCATGAGATCATATAATGCATTATAAGTTGCATTAATTAATGCATTATATATAAAGGCTTCAAATAAAGTGTAACCCAGAAATCATTCAGGCTACATGTCGGTGGGGAGCGGCGGCCTCAGGTGAGGAGGCAGGGCACCTGGAGGGGGCATTTGTGGGGGCATCTGTGGTGGGACGGGGGCTCCGGGGGGCATTCCGTGTATTCCTCCAGGCGGCGGGGGCGGCATGGAGTCAGTGGGCGCATGCAGGCCGGTGATGAGCGAAGGCGGACGCTTCACGCCGACCGACGCCACCTGTCCCGGTGGAGCGGGCAGAGCTTTCTCCATCTTAAAGTGAAACTGCAGAAAAAACTGGAGGAGAACGAGACGTTGTGTTCAGCACATGGAGGAGATCAAGACAAACACAAATGATTTTATCCATCTGTTCTTACTTGTTTCGTTTCCCTGTTCCAGTGCGTCCAAAAACGAGTCTCTGCTTTGTCGATCTCTCGACTTGGGACCTGGAAAATATGACGGAAACAATGGCATCAAAACTCAGATGTAATAAAGCCTGACATACGAGATAAGTCAGACAAATTAAGTTTTTTGAAATAAAGTTTGCAAGTGTTTTGCATCATATTTGATCCATCAAGCTTTTATGGCTCAGATAGTCTGATATAGTGAGAATATGGAGGAAAAAGCAACTTAGTTTTGAAGCACCAGCTGAAGTTTTGTACAATTATGCTAGTAGATTGTGTTTGATCATGTTGGCCATTTACAGATCTTAGAAATTTGTGAATCAAATATGCTCTAGTAGGATTTATAGTAGGACATTTCTGCTCATTTTGCATATATTTTCTATAAACAAATGCAGTTTCAGATAAAAGTACATTGCACTCAAGGGAGAAATGTTATTGTTCAGTCAGATTTGATTTACATATCAAGCCTATGAGCTTAAGTTAAACAGTTTTAACTGACAGACCTTGAATGCGATGGTTTCATACGGCTCAGCTGCGAACAGCAAATACTGCCAGCGACGATCTGGAGGTTCGATTCTCTGCTCATACGCTGACATGAAGCGATGCCTCGGCCCGATGCCTTCTGCTATCTCTGGGTAATCAATCTGAAAACCAGAACAACCTTTATTATATCAATTAAGAATTGCAGATCAAAATTACAAAATAAAAACATTTAGCTTTCAAATCTCAGGGCAGTCAACCCCAAACAGACCAACCATTCGTTCATCTCCAAGTCAGACAGAAATGACTCGATTTACCTGGAAAAGCAGACTTTGTTGTCCAATCTCTGGATCCCTTTGTTTTGTTACTATGGGTAAAATACAAAATAGGTACATCTGTTAATCAATGACTTTTAGACCTGCGTTGGATTCCCACAGCTACTGACCAATGAATTTAATTGACTGTCCGGTCGTTTATGATCATTGGATAACAGGATATTTCACAATACTTGCTTTTGATGTTCCTTACATGATCAAAATATATTGGGAAGAAGCAAACGCTAAATTGGTTAAGGTATTTAACTGCTAAAATTGTCAATTTTTCCTAGGCCTGACATCACTGATGGCCAAAAATGATTTTTCGAAATCCTTAAAACAATACTTAAATACTTGTCTACTTGTAATTGTGTCTAATAAGAAAACAACTGGTAAAAAACCCAAGTGCAACTAGACAATTAAAGTATACAGAAAAATGTATAGTTCCTACTGAATTTTTAATCACTTTTCCAGGCCTGGTAAGTTAAAAATGTCCTAATATTTAATGGTTTTCTCTATGACAATGGAAACTGTGTCTATAAAACAAATGAATGGGATTCATTTAAGTAACATCAGCTGACCTTTATAACCCGGTCTGCCGATCTTGACAAACTTCTTCACTTCAACTTTGACTTTCTCTGGAGCAGGTTGAGCTGGCGCTTCCTTTGCCTCTTTTGCAGCTCGTCTTGCTCTAAAATAGATAAGCACAGACAACACAATGAGTTCCTTCTCTACATTAAACATCATTATGATAATCATAACTCCAAAAATTCACTTACAAGTTAGTCTGATGCTTTTTACCCTGTGTGTGAGCGAGATAACTTCCCTAGAAGAGGAAAATCACAAACACAGTGAGAATTCATGTTGTTCAGATGAACGTTCGTAAAGCGCATCAGCGTTACTCATACCTCATTATTGTGCAGCGTGAGACACAGTTTACACTCATAAGAGCCCAAGTGGTTTTTCATGAAGTATGGATCTTTATTGATGTCTATGGTTTCAAGGGCCAGCTGCCGCAGTCGCTCGCGCCGGTCCCGGTTGCTTTCGGACGCGGAGGCGACGCCACCGCTGCCCGTTTTCCCTCCAGCTCTGTGCTGGAAATCCATGATGGCAGATCACACTCCTCACACTGCAGCTCCTGAAACCAGAGAGGAGGAAAATATGTTTAAACAAGACTGAAAATCATCTGAAATTCAAAAAGTTTGATGTTTGAACTTTCAGAGCTTAAAACATCCTGCCACCACACTCACATGTCAAAATATACTGAAATTAAGGTAGAAAAATCTTTAAAGATGTGGAGGGTAGCCAACACAAAAAACAAGAGCTTGATCACTTTAAAATAATATACACTGTGTGCATGATTATTAGGCATGTTGATATTCTGGTCATATTTTTTTACCAAGCACATTTTACCAATTCCAGACCACATCAATCTTAATAACTACTACTAATTTTGTATTTAATCATTTATACATGATATATATTTGTCCATGAAGGCTGGAAGTGAAAAACTCCTTATATTCAGGTGTGCATAATTATTAGGCACGTTTTCTTTTACATATAAAAAAGCCAAAAAAGAGATTTAACCCAGACTGAAAAGTCAAAAATTATTAAATGCCCAAGAGAAGGATGCAAAACTAATGCAATACTAGAATTTGCAAAGTTAAGGCTTGACCATTGGACAGAGAAATGCTTGGGTCAGCACGGTAAGAAAAAAAACAGTGGAGAAGAAAAGACACGTTAACTGCAAAAGAATTAAGAATTAAAGTGAAGAATTAGCTGTGAAACCATCAGGAACCGTTTAGTCTCCAGCGCCACCATTTTCCAGAACTGCAACCGACCTGGAGTCTTCAGAAGTACAATGTGTCAGGTTCTCAGAGACTTTGCTTAAGAAAAAAAAAAAAAAGAAATGACCCTCATTTAATAAGAATAACATTCTGAAGTGTTAGGAAATACAGTTTTTTTTATAGGCTTTATAGACAGATGAGTTGAGAGTGACTCTTGAAGGACAAGCATCACATTCTCTTGTGCCTCTGATTCAAGAATTTATCTTCCAAAATCTGGCAGTACATTTTGGGAGTTCATGTTTAGTCTCCTATCCTGAAAAGTCTGACTTGCAGAGATGGACTAAAATGAACTCCCAAAACTTACTGCCAGATTCTGGAAGATAAATTCTTGAAAGAGTGGTATAAGAGGATTTGATGCTGGTCCTTCAAAAGTCACTCTCAACTTATCTGTCCATAAAGCCTATAAAAAACAGTCTTCATGTATTTCACAACACTCAGGCTTGTTATTCTTATTAAGTGAGGGTCATTCTTTAGGTTTTTTCTCAAGCAAAGTCTCTGAGAACCTGACACATTGCACTTCTGAAGACTCCAGGTAGGTTGCAGTTCTGGAAAATGGTGGCGCTGGAGACTAAACGGTTCCTGATGGTTTCACAGCTAATTCTTCACCTTAATTCCTAATTCTTTTGCAGTTAACATGCATCTTTTCTTCTCCACCTGTTTTTTCTGACCATGCAGACTCAACAAGCATTTCACTGTCCAATGGTCAAGCCTTAACTTTGAAAATTCGTGTAATGCATTAGTATTGCATTCTTCTCATGGGCATTTAATAATTTTTGACTTTTCAGTCTGGGTTAAATCTCTTTTTTTTGGCTCATTTTATCTGTAAAAGAAAACGTGCCTAATAATTATGCACACCTGAATATAAGGAGTTTTTCACTTCCAGCCTTCACGAACAAATATATATCATGTGTAAATGATTAAATACAAAATTAATAGTAGTTATTAAGATTGATGTGGTTTGGAATTGGTAAAATGTGCTTGGAAAAAAAATGACCAGAATATCAACATGCCTAATAATCATGCACACAGTGTATATATATATATAAATAAATAAATATATATATATATATATATATATATATATATATATATATATATATATATATATATATATATAAAAAAAAAATATATATATATATATATATATATAAATATAAAAGTCTTTTACAGCAAACAGCCTGTTAAATTGTAAGGGTCAGAGAAAGATAAACAGACACAAAAATAGACACCCAAATAAATTATGACCGTTTTTAGAGTAAGAAACCTTGATTAACATAATAGGAGGATTTAGGAAGAAAAAATACAATGCAAACGTGTATAATATGGTCCTATTTACGGTAGGAGTAAAAACTTATGCCACTAATAACATCACTTATCAATTAAAATAAAGAAACATGCATATATAAATATACAATAGATAGAGCATAACAGGTAACTGTTAGTGTATAGAACTGAACTGAATCGAATCGAACTGACTTCAAATCTGCACGTTTAACGAATTATATCAAATGTCGAAAGCTCATGAAAAGATCCGAGTTCATTTTAGCCGTCTCGCTCATATATTTCTTTTTTTTAAAGTATAAGTAAATAGTATTTTAATCGGTAAATTCATTGTGAAAACATTTTTACCCAACGTCCAGATCACGCTTGCCGCCGTCGCTGCAGTAATGCGCATGCGCGCTGAGTGATGCACTTCCTGTTCCTGTTATTTTGAAGTCCACAACTTTATTGATAAGGTAAGATACAAAAGTGTCCATTTACTCTTACAGATGTACAAATGTAAGTAATTTCATTGTACCACGATACAGTGAGAATGTACAAAAGAAGAGATACGTTAACACGTTTTACTACAAAAGACATCATTAAAAATGCAAAATCATCACTGAAAAGCTACTTTAAGTGACAAACTGGGCTTTGTGATTTTTTTATAAAATAAAAAAATTAAAAACAACTATTATATACATTTCTATATTTATAAATGTATGTAAATCTATAAATGTACGTTTTTAAGTGGTGAATCAGCGCCCTCTTTTGGCTGCATGTGTTCAGTTCCTGCTGCTGTTGGTGTGTTCGGGTGTGTGTGTGTGTTTTATGACGCTTGTTTCACTTCGTTTGGCATTAACGCCCGATCAGATGAGCTCCTGACCGCGACAGCAGTATGACTGACGGTCTGGATGAGAAGAATCCGATTTGACGTTGATGCTGAGACGAAAACAGCTGTTAATGCCATAAAAAATGCGCTTTATTGAGACGAGACTGCTGTTAGAGAGCTGAAGATGCGATTCAACGAGAAAGAGCTGGTGTTCCTGAGCCGCCAGCCCTCAGAGAGAGCGGCCGAGCTGGGCATGAGAGGCCCGAAAAAAGGAGACGGTAAGAGGCGAACATTTCATCCGCACGAGCTCACGGAGCTTCTATAAAGCACCGCGTTAGAACGATAGAAAATGAGACTAAATCGTTAAAATCAACCACAGAACTGCTCGTTTTATGATCAAGGTGATAATCGGAATCGCATATAGTTTATTATTCTTACTGTTTCTACCGTTATGACAGTATTGGTGAAAGTAGTACGCTATGACGAGTACAGCTGTTAGTCAGTAGTGTCCGTACTTAAGTGCAGTAGCCAATCATATTAGGAGGCGGGTCACGTGACCTACACTATATGCGATCCTATTGGTTGTTGCCGCACTTGTATAAAGTTGATCGCTCGTTTTATTGTTATTAAGTTGGCTTGAGAAAGACAACTTACTGATATGCTATTTAAACTTCTTCTTCTTCTTCTTCTTCTTCTTCTTCTTCTTCTTCTTCTTCTTCTTCTGAGACTAAAGCTGCGTCCGAAATCGCATACTTCCCTACTATATAGTACGCGAAAAACAGTATGTGAGGCCAGTAGTATGTCCGAATTCATAGTATTCGAAATTCAGTAGGCGAGAAGTACCCGGATGACCTACTGCTTCCGCCCGAATTCTGTAGTACGCATACCATGGACACTTTCCTATCCCATGAGGCTCCGGGAGAGGAGGCGTCATATTCGAAAAGTGGAGACGCGGCTCATTTCAAGTGTAAATACCTCAGGAAAAAAACGTTGTTTATTGTGATTAAATTACACTTGTTTAACACAGTCTAAATAAACGGATGACTTATTGAAAGTTTAAACATTGTAAATCGAAACGTTATTTGATAAATAATCTAGCGTCTACGAAGGCGTGATCTGCGAGCAGCTGACCGATGCCTTCTCTGAGCTGTCTGTCCAATCAACGTTAAAACGGCGAACATTGCCGGTGCCGGTGTTCGTGCAGTGGAGAAGTCTCTTTAAATTTTCGCGCTGTTGTGACGACGCATGACACGTGACAACATCAATATGGCGGATGTAGTACGTCCGAATTCCATTCATACTACCCACATTCATACTATATAGAACGTACTTTTTAACGGTCGGGTAGTACGTTCATATTTAAATATAGTACCAACTTAAGCAGTATGCGATTTCGGACGCAGCATAAAATTTCTGACTGCTGCTCCTCCTAGAGCTTTAACTCTACAAACTCAGCGCAGATCTTCAGATTGGTCCGACTCGAGTTGCTGTATCTTTTGTAACTGATCGGACTTACGATTTTCCTAAAAATGACGATTAAATTTGGGAAAAATCCCACAGACTTACATTGACGGAATGTTCAAATGAGCAACACTATTCAAATTCCAACTGTCAAAACTCCCAGAATCCTTTGAGACTCAATCACACTTCCCTTCTATGTACTGTATTTCTAATCCATTCAAACTCATTCAAACTCATCAATCAATCATCTATCTATCTATCTATCATCTAACCATTACTAACCATCTATGGCTAGCAACCAGAATCATGCTAGTAACCTGCTAATCATGCCAAAAACATGCTAGCAACATGCTAACAACTTGCTAATCATGTTAGAAACATGCTAGCAACTTGCTAATCATGCTAGCAACATGCTAGTAACTTGTTAATTATGCTAGTAACATGCTAATGACATGTTAATAACATGCTAACAACTTGCTAATCATGCTAGCAACATGCTAGTAACTTGCTAATCATGTTAGAAACATACTAGCAACTTGCTAATCATGCCAGAAACGTGCTAGCAACATGCTAACAACTTGCTAATCATGTTAGAAACATGCTAGCAAATTGCTAATCATGCTAGCAACATGCTAGTAATTTGCTAATTATGCTAGTAACATGCTAATGACATGTTAATAACATGCTAACAACTTGCTAATCATGCTAGCAACATGCTAGTAACTTGCTAATCATGTTAGAAACATGTTAGCAACATGCTAATAACTTGCTAATCATGCTAGTAACATGCTAGTAACTTACTAATCATGTTAGTAACATGCTAATGACATGCTAATAACATGCTACCAACTTGCTAATCATGCAAAAAACATGCTAGCATCATGCTAACTTGTCAATCATGTTGAAAACATGCTAGCAACATACTAACAACTACCTAATCATGTTAGAAACAGATTAGCAACATGCTAGTAACTTGCTAATCATGTTAAAAAATGCTAACAACATGCTAGTAACTTGCTAATAATGTTAGAATCATACTAACAACATGTTAATTATCTATCTATCTGACAGACTGAATTCAAACTTTAAAACTTCAAACTATTTCAGACTGAAAACCATCCAAACTTAAAACATTTTAAAACTTCTTAAACTTCTTCGTAAACTTTTTAAGCTTTTCAAACTTTTTTAACTTTTCAAACTTTTTAAAACTTTCTGGTCCGGCTTTCTCAAGCCAACTTAAAGTTTGTCTTGACGAACTTTTTTATCTAGTTAACGATAAATGTTATAATAAAAAACCCGTCATGTGGCAACAGAACTAGTATAATCGCATCTAAATAAACTAAACGTTTAAGAAATTGAGCACTTGTGTTATAATTCAGGGAAGCTGAGGGAAAACTAAAGCACTTATATCGGAATCTTTGAAACCGCCTTGACGCGAAACCAAAAGGTTCTATTATTCTATTATAATCAACAATTTGTAACGTTTTATCTCACAATTCTGACTTTTTTCCTCAAGATTTTGTCTTTTTTCTATCTGTTCTGAGAATCTGTCACAATTACGAAAACTTTTTTCTTGTAATTCCAGGGTTATATCTTGCAATTCTGACTTTTTTCCTCAAAATTCTGTTTTTTTTTCCTCACTGTTTTGAGAATTGCAAGATATGAACTCAGAAGTGATATATAAACTCATAATTCTGAAAAAAAAAAAATTTAATTGTGAGATAAAAAGTCAGCATTACGAGAAAAAAGTCAGAATTCTGAGATGAAAAAATCGCAAATCCCGATTTCATATTTTTTTATTCTGTGGGGGGAAAACAGAATTGCCAGGTTTTGAGACTTTTTTCCTCACAATTCCAGGGTTATATCTTGCAATTCTGACCAAAAAAAAGTCAGAATTCTGAGATTTAAAAAAAAGAAGAAAAAAAAAATCGCAATTACCCTTTTAATTTTTTATTATGTTGGGGAAAACAGAAGTGCAAGATGAAAATTCAGAATAAAGAGGGGAAAAAAAATTGTGAGGTTTTGCAACTTTTTCTTATAATTCCAAGGTTATATCTTGCAATTTAGATTTTTTTTTTTAAATTGTTCTTTTTTTCTCGCTTTTCGAGAATTGCAAGATATGAACTTAAAATTGATATATATAAACTCATAATTCTGAGAAAAAAATCAAAATTGTGAGATAAAAATATCGCAATTACACTGTAAAAAACAATTTGTTGAGTCAGCTTAAAATAATATGTTACCTGGCTGCCTTAAAATTTTAAGTTCAGTCAACTCAAAGAAAAGTTTATTCAACTTGAAATGTTTAGTTATACTAAGTGACAGCTTAGATATTTGAGTTGATTCAACTTAGAATTTTAAGGCAGCTGGGTTACTTACCCATCTGTTAAGTTTAACAAACACAAATATCTAAGTTGTTACTTAGTACAACTTGACATTTCAAGTTGACTAAACTTATTTTAGTTGACTGAACTTAAAATTTTAAGGCAGCAGGGTAACAAATTATTTTAAGCTGACTCAACAAATTGTGTTATTTTTTTTACAGTGTACCCTTTTAATTTTTTATTCTGTGGGGAAAAAACATAACTGCAATGTTTTGCCATTTTTTTTTTTTCTTGCAGTTCCATGGTTATATTGTGCAAAAAAAGTCTGAATTGTAAGATTAAAATTCCAAATCATTTTTTTCAAATTTCAAATTTCAAATTTTTGGGCTAATTTGGGCTTAATTTTGACACCAAAAAAAGAAAATAATAATAACAATAAACTTAAAAGAATGGAATGCAATCAACAGGAACTGTCTCTGTAAAGGTGTGAACCAAATGGTCCGTACATTTAGAATAACAAAGGAACAGCATTTCTCAGGAACTTCTTGTAGATTACAGGATCCCCAGCAGAGGGTCCTGACAGTATCTATTGTTTCTAGCAATTTGTCTTTAGGTATAAAGTTCTGTCTTAAAGACAGAACTATGGGAGAAGCTATGCAGAAGCTAGAGAGAAGCTATGAAGAACTTTGGAAGAAACTAGGAAGAAGCTTCGGACCCTTACACGGGTTAAGATCTAGAAGACGGCTATGCTATACGACTTTCTTCAATAAACTCTTTTCCCCTGAACTTTGGTCAAGCGTACTTATTTTATGTATTAAAGAAATCTAATACATATGGCGAGCCATCCAAACCACTGGTCAACCAAATACAGCAAAATCTAACAAGAATTAAAATGCATTATATTTACTAAATGTGCACTAAAGCAACTGAAAGACAATTTAAAAATAAACTGTTTTTATATAAGATTTAAAACACTAGACGGCACAAGAGATGCGGCATCATAGAGTTTTATTTCTCCTCTGTTTCCCCGAACAGTTGTGAAGAGGCGTCTAGTGAAACTGATCGTTAATTTCCTGTTTTACTTTCGGACCGATGAGGACGAGGTGAGTGTGAATCAGCGTCTGATCTGAATCTCAACAGCATCACAATCACATTCAAGTTTAATTGGTTTGTGTTTCAGCCCATCGGCGCGCTGCTTTTGGAACAATGTCGTGTGGAGAAAGAAGACAATCATGTTTTCTCCATCGGTGAGAGCAGCTTCAGTCACTAACAGCGTAGTGATTAATATAGAAATTATCTTTGGTTTGCATTTAAATCAGAATTTATGTTTTAAGAAGTGTTGCTTGTTTTCCAGTGTTTCTGGACGAAGGCGAGAGGAAGTATTTGTTTGAATGCGATTCTCAGGAACAGTGTGTCGAGTGGATCGACGCCATCGTTAAAGCCAGGTGTGCGTCGCTGACGTTTCCCATCATGCCGTGCGTTTCCTGCTTTATAACTCTAATCTGCTTCTGTTCACAGTTATGAATTCATGCGTAAGAACCTGATCCACTATCGCACAGAAATCCATCGACTGACCGGCAAGGTGAGGGAATCGAAATTATGAATTAATGCAACTAATACCTTTTAGATATCAATATCAGATTAATAATAAAGATGACGCTCTGTGATCTGGTGTAGGACCCACTGGAGCAGTATGGGATATCAGACGAGACGCGCTTTCAGGTCAACAGTGGTCTTCCTCCGCTGCCTCCACCGCCCACATAAACTCGCTTTTGGGGTTTTTTGCTTGTTTTTTCTTCTTTTACTGTCTGCCAGTATCCATCACTGTACATTTTGACCTCTGTAACCATTCAATTTAAGTGTGTTATGGGGGGAAATATGTAATGTTACTGTAATGAATGTCTGCTGAGTTTGAGCCAATTGCAATTAAAGTTTCTTCCCGATATCAAGGTCATCGTTAACGAGGACAAACTGAACTGGGCCGCCTCTGTAAAACTCATTACAACACATTTATTGCCTTTTATGACTGATGAGGTTTATGCGCAGACATGCATGCTTTATAGTTTCACCAAAAGTGCACTGAGTTTTTGTAGCATTAAGCTTTTATCTAAAGCATTAAAGCCTTGCAGTCAATTAGATCTGAGCGATTTTACATTTTTAGTCTAAACATTTTAGCTGCTTTGAGTTTGTGCCTCTAAAGCTGTAGATGCGGTCTTATTTCAACACAAAATCAAAGGAAAAAAATGGAAAATTAAATTTTGCACAAAGAAAATTAAAGCCTGTTTTTAGGATTATTAAAAGATGTTATTTTCATGAGAAATACATTCTTTGCTGAAAAAAGATTTGATATATACAATATAAGTAATTTAATAAATTTTATATAATTTTATATACAAAAAATGCTTAAATTGTAATTATCATCACAAATTACGAATGCACTATATAATTTAATTAAATTAATTTGGTCTTAATTTTGACACAAAAAAAGAGAAAATAATAATAATAAACTTAAAAGAAGCTTCTTAGAATACATTGTAAAAACAACCTTTACAATACAATCTAATACAAATACATAACCAGTAAAAAATAAAAGTGCATTATATTTACTAAAATAATATTTTTGCACAAGAAAATTAAAGCCTGTTTTTAGGATTATTAGAAGACATTATTTCATGAGAAGTATATTCTTTGCTGAAAAGAAAATGCAGTATACAGTTATAAGTAATTTAATAAATTTGATATAATTTTATTTTAAAAAATGAAATTAAATTGCAATTATCATTACAAATGCACTACACAATTTAATTAATTTAATTAATCTTATATTACATATACTACTTGAATTATAATTATTCTTTGAATTAAATTTAAAATATGCGTAAATTACAAATAAATAATTACAAATAATATAACAGTATCTTGTGCTAATTTAAAAAATAAATAAAACTAGAGTCAATGCAAAAGCCTAAAATTAGGCTTTATTTACTTTATACAGGCTGTAATTTCTCTTTTTTTTTCCTTTTGATTTTATGCTGACATTTGACCTGTACGTTTTATATGTTAAAACATTGTGGCATTCACAAATGTGCAGATTCTGAAAGTAGCATTTTTAATTGTGCTATTTTTTAATTGATCATTTGTATTTATCACAGTCTTGTGCTCCTAAACGGTGTTTAATTGCAAAATATGCGAAAACAACTTGAACTGCTTTCCTGTAACTTTGGATGACGTTTATTTTAACCCATCAAGCCTGTAATTTTCTATTTCTGTGAGTGAAAATGTGAGATTCATGAATGTTTCAAATCTTTCTTTCATGTACTAGAAATGATTCTTTCATTTAGATTTTATAATTTATGTCTCTCATTTCCCATCTTATTTTTTGTTAATAAATCTCTTTTAAACAATAACAGTATGCTTTTGTTTTTATGCCGACGGAAGAGCAATAAAGTACTGAGGAATGCGAGGAAATGTTTCTAAATACATAATGATATGTGTTTGCACACATACTGTCACTCACAGATATGATTTTTCCAGTTAATGACAGCAATAAATAAGTCATTTAATACATGCACATGTGAGGTACTGTAAATGTCACACCCTCTCAGTATATCTAGTCTTGTTTGAGCATGTCTTCATTATGATCTAGTAAAATATGTGCTGATGTGTAGCTCAAACAATGCTGCGTCATAGACATAGATAATTCTGACTCACTTTCAAGGACTAACAAATGGAGTGAGAACATAAGCAAAAGCCTGTGAGCTCATAGGTGAGGAAATTAGAGAGCTCAGTGACACCATTGGTGTCATCTTTAGTTATTTAAAGACATTTAAATTGAACACAAGTGCTCATTCCTGTTCCTGCACTGTATCTGTGATTATTTACATGAGAACTTTTAAAACTTTACATGAGAATGTTTTCAGCATCAAACTAATTTGTGAAAGTTGATCAAACAAAACTCATCAGATAATACTCACTGGTGTTTGTGGTGCTGCTGGTTTCCCTCCAACAAATGATGTCACTTCCTGCAGGATGATGTCATTAAGGAAGTGCCTTTTGCTAGTTAAAGTGGTTTTACAAATGACTAATAGGATGGAAAGTCATATTAAAGTCATAGTTCAGCCAAAAATAAAAATGTGGCAGAAAATGTGCTCACCCTCAGGCCATACAAGATTAGGATGAGTTTGTTTCTTCAGCAGATTTGTAGAAACGTAGCATTTCATTACTCACCAATGGATGTGAATGGGTGCCGTCAGAATGAGAGTCCAAACAGCTGATAAAAACATCACAATAATCCACACAACTACTCCAGTCCATCAGTTAACATCTTAAGAAGACAAAACCTAAAACAAATAGTCCATAATCCATAACAACGCTTCCTCCAGTGAAAAAAAGTGTTCTGGTCTGAATCATGATGATGAATCATGAAATGATGAATTTGTTTCAGATTTTGTCTTCTTAAGATGACAATAAATTGTCATTTAACGCGTATGTTTAGGTGGACTATTGCTTTAGGAGCTCCAGCGACTGGAGTAGATTTTCATCAGGTCTGTAATGCACGACTTTTCATTACGTGCTCAATAATCCACACATCTACTCCAGGACATCAGTTCACATCTTGAGAGGACAAAACCTAAAACAAATTCATCAAGACATTTTTAACTAAAATAGTTAGAGTCCATAATCTATAATAACGCTTCCTCCAGTGAAAACCAGTGTTTTGGTCTGAATTACGAGAGAAATTTGCAAACACCGTTTACAAGTCAAAACAGCTCTAAACAAAAATGTGGCTCGATTTTGATGTGAGAAACAACAAGAGATGGACTTTTTCACTTATTTTAGACACAAAAATGTCTTAATGATGGATTTGTTTTAGGTTTGGTCTTTTCTAGATGTTAACTGATGGACTGGAGTGGTGTGGATTACTTGTGGATATTTTTATCAGCTGTTCAGACTCTCATTCTGACGGCACCCATTCACATCCATTGGTGAGACAGTGATGGAATGACACATTTCTACAAATCTGATGAAGAAACAAACTCATCCTAATCCTGAAAGTCTAAAGGGTGAGTAAACTGTCATTAAATGCTTATGTTTAGGTGGACTATTGCTTTAGGAGCTCCAGCGACTGGAGTAGATTTTCATCAGGTCTGTAATGCACGACTTTTCATTACGTGCTCACCATTGGATGTGAATGGGTGCCGTCAGAATGAGAGTCCACACAGCTGATAAACACATCACAATAATCCACACAACTACTCCAGGACATCAGTTCACATCTTGAGAAGACAAAACCTAAAACAAATCCATCATTAAGACATTTTTAACTAAAGTCTGTAATCTATAATAACGCTTCCTCCAGTGAAAAGAAGTGGTCTGGTCTGAATCAGGAGAGAAATCTGCAAAAACCATTTACAAGCCAAAACAGCCCTAAACAAATATATGGCTGGATTTTGATGTGAGAAACAACAGGAGATGGACTTTTTTACTGGAGGAAGCATTATTATGGATTATGAACTTATTTCAGACACTAAAAATGATTAATTTGTTTCAGATTTTGTCTTCTTAAGATATTAACTGATGGACTGGAGTGGTGTGGATTACTTGTGGATATTTTTATCAGCTGTTCAGACTCTCATTCTGACGGCACCCATTCACATCCATTGGTGAGACAGTGATGGAATGACACATTTCTACAAATCTAATAAAGAAACAAACTCATCCTAATCCTGAAAAGTCTTAAAGGTGAGTAAATTGTCATTTAACGCGTATGTTTAGGTGGACTATTGCTTTAGGAGCTCCAGCGACTGGAGTAGGTTTTCATCAGGTCTGTAATGCACGACTTTTCATTACGTGCTCATCACTGGATGTGAATGGGTGCTGTCAGAATGAGAGTCCAAACATCTGATAAAAACGTTACAATAATCCACACAACTACTCCAGGACATCAGTTCACATCTTGAGAGGACAAAACCTAAAACAAATTCATCAAGACATTTTTAACTAAAATAGTTAGAGTCCATAATCTATAATAACGCTTCCTCCAGTGAAAACCAGTGTTTTGGTCTGAATTACGAGAGAAATTTGCAAACACCGTTTACAAGCCAAAACAGCTCTAAACAAAAATGTGGCTCGATTTTGATGTGAGAAACAACAAGAGATGGACTTTTTCACTTATTTTAGACACAAAAATGTCTTAATGATGGATTTGTTTTAGGTTTGGTCTTTTCTAGATGTTAACTGATGGACTGGAGTGGTGTGGATTACTTGTGGATATTTTTATCAGCTGTTCAGACTCTCATTCTGACGGCACCCATTCACATCCATTGGTGAGACAGTGATGGAATGACACATTTCTACAAATCTGATGAAGAAACAAACTCATCCTAATCCTGAAAGTCTAAAGGGTGAGTAAACTGTCATTAAATGCTTATGTTTAGGTGGACTATTGCTTTAGGAGCTCCAGCGACTGGAGTAGATTTTCATCAGGTCTGTAATGCACGACTTTTCATTACGTGCTCACCATTGGATGTGAATGGGTGCCGTCAGAATGAGAGTCCACACAGCTGATAAACACATCACAATAATCCACACAACTACTCCAGGACATCAGTTCACATCTTGAGAAGACAAAACCTAAAACAAATCCATCATTAAGACATTTTTAACTAAAGTCTGTAATCTATAATAACGCTTCCTCCAGTGAAAAGAAGTGGTCTGGTCTGAATCAGGAGAGAAATCTGCAAAAACCATTTACAAGCCAAAACAGCCCTAAACAAATATATGGCTGGATTTTGATGTGAGAAACAACAGGAGATGGACTTTTTTACTGGAGGAAGCATTATTATGGATTATGAACTTATTTCAGACACTAAAAATGATTAATTTGTTTCAGATTTTGTCTTCTTAAGATATTAACTGATGGACTGGAGTGGTGTGGATTACTTGTGGATATTTTTATCAGCTGTTCAGACTCTCATTCTGACGGCACCCATTCACATCCATTGGTGAGACAGTGATGGAATGACACATTTCTACAAATCTAATAAAGAAACAAACTCATCCTAATCCTGAAAAGTCTTAAAGGTGAGTAAATTGTCATTTAACGCGTATGTTTAGGTGGACTATTGCTTTAGGAGCTCCAGCGACTGGAGTAGGTTTTCATCAGGTCTGTAATGCACGACTTTTCATTACGTGCTCATCACTGGATGTGAATGGGTGCTGTCAGAATGAGAGTCCAAACATCTGATAAAAACGTTACAATAATCCACACATCTACTCCAGGACATCAGTTCACATCTTGAGAGGACAAAACCTAAAACAAATTCATCAAGACATTTTTAACTAAAATAGTTAGAGTCCATAATCTATAATAACGCTTCCTCCAGTGAAAACCAGTGTTTTGGTCTGAATTACGAGAGAAATTTGCAAACACCGTTTACAAGCCAAAACAGCTCTAAACAAAAATGTGGCTCGATTTTGATGTGAGAAACAACAAGAGATGGACTTTTTCACTTATTTTAGACACAAAAATGTCTTAATGATGGATTTGTTTTAGGTTTGGTCTTTTCTAGATGTTAACTGATGGACTGGAGTGGTGTGGATTACTTGTGGATATTTTTATCAGCTGTTCAGACTCTCATTCTGACGGCACCCATTCACATCCATTGGTGAGACAGTGATGGAATGACACATTTCTACAAATCTGATGAAGAAACAAACTCATCCTAATCCTGAAAAGTCTAAAGGGTGAGTAAACTGTCATTAAATGCTTATGTTTAGGTGGACTATTGCTTTAGGAGCTCCAGCGACTGGAGTAGATTTTCATCAGGTCTGTAATGCGCTGACGCAGCAGTGAGTGTCTGTAACTCAAGCCCCGCTGAATTATTGACACATGGACCCTCATTACTTTTAATGGCGCGAGCGTCGGGTCAGTCAAACGTCCTCTGTGTTTCACTGCAGCAGCCTGTGAGAATGAAAACGGCCTCATTTCCTCTCAGTCTCGTTCACATCTGCTTCATCAAGCCTGACAAAACTGAACACACCCAGAATGTGAGCACAACAAGAAAAGAGCACAATATATTGTCAATAACTGATTACACAGCCTGGAACCTGGAACAAGACACACCAAATACTGATCCATTCTCAAATTCTTGTTTATTTTTAAACTTTTTGCTCCAGTTATTATGCTGAAATCATACTGAACATTTTTGTAAATTAGAAAAACACGCAAAAAAAGCAGCATTTTCCCACTAGTTCATAAAGAAATGAGTGGAAAAGTTCATTGGTCAGGGGAAAATATGCAAAAAAGGTTCTGAGTATGATTATATTACATTGATAAATAAATAGATAATTGATGCTTCCAAATGTACATGCAGAGCTGTAAAGATGAGCCGTTTCTCTGTTATGACTGTAGTTATTCCTCTGAACAAGGTTTTTAGTGTGTCTACTAATGCAAATGAGACAACAATGGTGTAATTGTGAACGATTCAAACATGCACATTTGCATAAACTTTCATTAAAATGTCCCTATGTTTGTTCCAAGTGAAAATGCAACAGAACGAGGAGTTAATGTGTGGTGAGTGCTGATTTTAGTATGTGTGAAACTGTTGTTCATCATGTCTGGATACTGAAAGGGGAACCAATTCACTTTCAGATATCTATAACAGAAATACACTGCAAACACTTCCTGAACTGAGGTTTCACACTGATATTAGACTTTAGCTAGAAACAAGATAAAATCACGATTCACTTCGATGCCAGTGAGCAAAGTACATGAAACTGCATGTGTTTCCCTCAGATCTATGAATACATTTTCTAAAAGTTGGTGTTTTTGTTTTGTATTCCAGTGCAAATATCTAAAAACTATTAAAAGACGCATTTACTTAAGATGCCAAATGACATAAGAAGTCTTATTTTTTTAGAAAGTGAAAAATGTCATGTGTGAAACATGAGTTTATGATTAAAACAAGATCAAAACAGATGTCTGTTCATTTTAAACATAAACTCACTTCATTTTGTTATATTTCTCAGAATACAAGACTTCATGTTTTCAAATCTTCATATCTTTATTTTGCATCTCAAAATCCTTAAAACTAAGATTTAAGTTAATTTTGTAGAAGCTGATGTGATATTAATGTGTTTCTCATTGGACGGTGATAAAAATCTAGTAATTATTTTTTATTATATTTGATATTTTGTGTATTCTTACTTAGTGTTTTTGTTTTGTTGATCATTACAAATATCTAAAAACAGTAAAATCAAGATACTTGAGAAGCAAACTTACAAAATATTAAAATGTACAGATTTTGTTTTTCTTTTTTCTGAAAAAAAAAAGTTATATAAGTTTTCTAAAAAAAATGCATCCAAATGAAGTGAGTTTATATATATATATATATATATATATATATAATATATATATATATTGTTTAAGTATTGTTTATTCTTTTTTCTATAAATGTTAAATCTAAAAGTCTTCACAATTTTTATATATATATTTATTTTTATTTTTTTGTAATGCATGCAATATTTAATGCCACAACATTATGAATTTAATAACTTCTATTTTTGTTTATTTTTCTGACCTGACTTTCTTGTTTTAAGCATAAACTCACCTAATCATGGATCATTTTTCAGAATAAAAGACCTCATATGTCATTTTGTTTTCAGTAAATGTATCTCAATTTAAGGATGTTCATATATTTGTACTGGAAAGCAAGGCAAAAATACTGAGGAAGATATTTTCTTTCTTTATGCATTTATTTATTTATTTATATTTGCAATGCATGCAATATTTAATGCCACGACTATGAATTTAAACGTTTTTGCACTTAAAGGTCTTAATTTGTGAATGGATGAATTAAGACTTTTGAAAGACCCTTTTTAAAGACCTTTTTAAATTAAGTATATTTAATCATTTTTTCACAAAACAAGAGTTAATATTTTGTCATTTTGTTTCTCTAATAAATGCATCTTTATTTGTACTAGAAAATAACACTGAAATCTTTTGCAGTGTGACGTGAAATGGTTTGAGAAAATGCATATGTTTGAACAATGTAAAAATGCATCTAGAAGTAAAAACGTGAATGCTGTTCGACTCAACTTGTTTTCTTTTTATGAAATTACTTCATCTAGTTTGTGCAATACGCTTAGTTCTCAATAGTAACGATCCATGCTAAACTTTTGGTGATTTCAGGTGACGATTCGCACTCGAGCGATGAAGAGCGCTGCGGCGGCGTCTTCAAACTCCTGCGCGTCCATCGTGGGACCGTCCTGCAGCTGCGCGCGCGGATGAACCTCCGCCATGGCCTGCGCCACTTTGGCAGGAGAGATTTTGGCACTGGCCTCCAGATACCGCGCCACGTCGGTGCCGTCCGCCGTCTCCAGCGCCTCGCGGAGGGTGGAGAGCACCGCCTGGCACAGCGTCCTCTCGGCGGGACGGTCCGGAGCGCTGGCCACCGCCGCGTACAGACACTGGGACTTACGGATGTAGTCGGCGAACACGGCGCAGGTCAGGACGCCCTGCCGGAAGAGCTCGAAGGGCACGGCCTCGTAGTCGTGGCTCTGGATGCGGCGCAGGAGCGGAGCGGCGGTGGAGCCCGAGAGCCCGCCTTCACTGCACAGACACCGCAGCATCTCCGAGTACAGACGCCCGCGCACACCGCCACCGCCGCTCACACGACACGGGACGCCCTGCGTCAGCAGCTCATACGCCACACGGACGTTGTTGTTAAATGCTGACCTGCAGTAAATAGAATTGAAAGAACCATTTACATTTTACATGCATGTAACAGATGCTTTTATTCATCTACAAGAGCTGAAACTGAATCTGAACTATACGACAGAAAATATGACAGGGGAATTGCACTGGTTACGTAACTGGTCAAGAGCTGGTAAACCTAAAAATAACAGTAATGAAATATATTTAAAATACTATATTAAAACAAACTATACAGAAACTTGTATGGCTTAAAAGAGAATGATACAGTCTAAAAAGTGCTGGGTTAAATATGAACAAACCCAGCAATTGACTTTTGACCCAGCGGTTGAGTTAAATGTTTAACTTAATCTTTTGGGTAGTTTTATTCAACTCAACTCAGCTTAAAAATGACTATATTTCTTGCTTAAAATGAACCCAAAATAGGTTAAAAATGGACATTTATTAATATGTTCAATAAATTAACATTTACTAATAAGCTGAGTAAATAATAATTCAATGATAAATATCTTATTGATAATATATTTTATTAATATTAGATTGCTTATTAATAAATGTTCACCTTTTGATTATTGCTGATGCCTCTAGTAATTAAGTCTGATTTTTTAATTTACAACCTATTTTAGCCATACAGTGTTTTTTTAAACAAAAGTTGAGTTAAATAAAACTACCCAGAAGGTTGGATTAAACATTTATGGGTCAAAACAACCCATTTGCTGGGTTTGTCCATATTTAACCCAGCATTTTTATGTGTGGAAGTAATAATATATGTAAATAAATGAATTAATTAATAAATAATAATAATAATATTTAAATAATATGCAATAATAATGTATAATATATATTAAAATATATAATTTACATAAATTATATAAAGGTAAATAATAAAATAAAGCTAACAAATAAATAAAATGATAAAAAGTAAATTTTATCTAATTTAGGATTTTTAAAAAATAATTTAAAAACATCACACTAAAACATTTCGCAATGAATTCAGCTTTAAAGAATAATTTAAACATTTAAATTTAAAATTGTAATAAAATAAAATTAAAACAATCAAATAAATAAAGCAAAATTAAAACGTACTGCTAATGGCTTAAGAGAGATACACAATAGCAATAATAAAATAATGCAAAAAGAAATAAAAACAGATTTAAAAAGGAACTTTCCCACAGTGGCTTAAAATAACAATAAATAAAATATAAAATATTTGTAAAAAATTTTAATTATTATATTGTTCTTAAAAACATTTTAAAGAAAGAAAGAAAGAAAGACAGAAAGTAACTCCAGCAAATGTCCAAAAACATTGGTCTAAAACATCTCCACCAAGGCTTAAAAAGACAATTAAAAATGTAAAAAAAAAAAAAAAACATTAAAAAGAGATAAATAATGGCTATAATAAAGCAAAAAATAATAAATAAATAAATAAATAAATAAATAAATAAAAAGAAAATATCTAAAAATAAATAAATAAATAAATACATAATAAAATAATAATAATAATAATAAAGCAATGTAAAAAATATTTCTCTCCCGGCTTAAAATAAATAAATAACAGCAATAATAAATAAAACAAAATAAATAGATATAAACCAATAATAATATATACATTAAATGATGAGACACAAAAATAGTTATTAAATAAATAAATAAAAACAATTTTCTCATGGCTTAAAAGAGACAAATAATAGCAATATAACATGCATAAAGAAAGAAACCAACATAAACTTTGGCTTGAAAAGGTAATTAATGAAATATATAAATAGTAAGTATAAATAGTAAGTCTAATTCTTAATTAATAAAAAAAAACAAAAAAAAAAACAATACTAATAATTTTTTTATGGAATCTCTCATGGATAAATAGCTAAATAATATCAATGATAAAAATAAATAAACCGAAGTGAACTTCTCCACTATGGCCTAAAAATATTAATGAATAAAATAACACATAATAATTAAAATAATATATATTTAAAAAATAGATTAAAAAGACACTTCCACACCATGACTACAACAATAAAACACGAAATCTGAATCTGGGACCTCTGCGAGTGATGCGCGAGACTCAGGTGCCAGAGCGCGCGGCTCACGCTCTGATGCTCCGCTCCTCCGTCATCAGCCTCCGACGACAAATGACCGAAATGTTCGGCCAGGAAACCGACGGGATCCTCGGGTCTGGACTCGAGCAGTTTGAGCAGGGCTCCTCTGAGCAGCGCGCTGACTCCGGCCTGCGACAGGAACTCCTGATCGCCGTCGG
The DNA here is from genome assembly GCF_022985175.1 of Labeo rohita. NCBI lineage: Eukaryota > Metazoa > Chordata > Actinopteri > Cypriniformes > Cyprinidae > Labeo > Labeo rohita. The sequence continues at coordinate 38,580,384 of NC_066870.1, forward strand.
CTGCGGCAGATTTGGAGTCGGACATGATCACGACACCGGCGCGACGCTTCTCCGCCATCTCTTTACATCAGCGTCATCAACATCCCGACCTTCAGCTGCGCCGGAGAGTCTTACATTTGTGAATGAAATATTATCCAAATCACTTCCAGAATCCGCCAGTCTCACAATCAGTCCGGGGACGGTTGCTATGGACACGTGATGACACAGCACATCAGATCAGCTGACCGGCGCTTGCGTGCAGGAACGCGCTCTTCAGGCAGGGGGCGCAGCGCACAAAACCCCGTGACGTCATTTTGTAGGCCAAAACATTTTAGTTTCCTGTTACCAACAAAAATTCAGCTACCGTAATTGGTTGCTATTTCTCCAGCTGGGTCCTTAAAATCTAGGCAAATTTATTTTAATGAAACTTTTAATAAAAGTTTTTTGTTGCTAAACTGAGTAAGGTTCACGATTTAAATAAGACATACTTTTTTAAATACTAACAATTAATGTAATTATTAAAAAAAAACAAAAAACAAATATATATATATATAAATATATATATATTAATAAATTACTTTTTTATTACTAACAATTAATGTAATTATTAAAACAAAAAAACAAAAAACTGAAAAATTTATATATATTTAGGAAATTGTTTTTTTTTTAGGAAATTGTTATTAAATTGCATAAGATAGATTACTAACAATTAATGTAATTATTAAAACAAAACAAAAAATAAAATTACACACACACACACATATATATATATATATATATATATATATATATTTTTTTTTTTTTTTAAGAAATTGTTGTTAAATTGAATAGGATTCAAGATTTCAAAAAAAAATAGACATACTTTTTTATTACTAACAATTAATGTAATTATTAAAACAAAACAAAACAAAAAACTGAAAATATGTATATATATTTAAGAAATTGTTTCTTAGGAAATTGTTGTTAAATTGAATAAGATAGATTACTAACAATTAATGTAATTATTAAAACAAAACAAAAATTACAATTTTATACATATATATATATATATATATACACACATTTTTTTAAAAAGAAATTGTTAAATTGATTAAGGTTTATGATTTCAATAAATTACATACTTTTTTATTATTAACAATTACTGAAAATTTTAAATAAACAAATAAATGTTTAGGTTCACAATTTCATAAAATTTGTTAAATTAATAAATACATTCAATAAATTACTAACAATTAATTTCATTATTGAAACAAAAAAAAACTGGAAAAAAAGTAAAAATACATGTAATTTATTTTAAGAAATCATTGTTAAAGGTTCTCTATTTTAATAAACTACACATATTTTTTGATTACTAACAGTTTAATAAAACAAATTCATTAACTTTTATTTAATTACTTATGTCTTTATTATAATGTTTTACTTTTTTGTAGTTGTTAATTTAACATACAAATGAAATACATGGCAGAAAGACTTAATCTGATCATTTTTTATTAAATCAATCACTTAATGAATATTCTCAGTGTTTACACAACTGTATTTATACATTTGCCAAATGCAACAACAATTCTCACTATTCTGGTGTTCATTTATTTTTTTAACAAACAATAACGACGAGTTTGTCAGTGCATTTAAGTACAAAACCTGGAAAAAATTCGCTGGGAATGCATAGATGAATATTTCATCCAAAAATACAGTACTCGCTAAACAAGAACAGGTAGTCAAGTGCAAATACAAAACTCAAGCAAATCTTAATTTGACTTCAGTCAGACTTCAAACAGTAGTAAACAACATCTAGCTAGTCTTGTTTGGTTTTCTTCCAGTGCGTGGGCTTTTATGAGATTGTGTGTTGCAGAATCTCGTGGCCGTTAGTGTTGATGTATTTGGCAGACTGATAGCCGTTGATGTGCTCGATCTTTCCGTTCACGAGGACGGGATGACGGATGTGGTTTTCACTGGAGCGCGTGAAGCTCTTCTTCATCTTGTGCTCCAGCTGCATGTGATTCTGCGGCGGGAGGCCGAGACACGCTCTGCCATTCACAAACAAATACATTTAACAATGCGCAATCGCACGCAAACACTGAGAAAACCCACACTTAGGCTGAAATCTGACCTCATGACGTTCTCGATGCACGCCCGCTGCCGGAAGAAGGCGTTGACCACCGGCGCCCCCTGCGGGACGAGCGGCGCCTTGCAGAGGAAGCTGAGCAGCGACAGGACGCTGTGAAAACCCTGGAACACGGGATCGTCCTGAGTGCAGAACGTGATTCTCTGACACAGCTCTGTCAGGATCACCAGATCCAGAATAATGGGACTGGCCAGCAGAGAGTCCTGAACACAAGCAGACCACACGTGCATTAATCAATAGAAGACAATTTAGTTTAGTGTGCACTGACTGTGCTTATGGGTTTCCATGTTTAAATAGCATATTCAGATACAAATGTGATATTTCTTCATAAATAAATATAATTAACTTCATTTAACTATTAAGAAAAAATTATTTTTAAAAAGATCAAATTAAAATTAGACTATTAAAAACCATTAAAATTTAAAACCGAAAAAAATGGAACGCAGAATATATTAATAATTAATAATTAAAAAATAAAACTGAATTTTGGAGAAAAAACAATGGCCATAAAATGGCAAAACTTAAATATTAAATATAATAAATGATTAGATTGTATAAGTTTCATGATTTCAAGTTTTTTTGATTACTTAAATTTAATTTAACCATAAAGACAGAGTCCAAAAAATTAAAACTGGAAAAAAAAAACTGAATTCTGAAAAAAATAAATAAAAACAAACAGAATGCTGAAATATAGAAAAATGTTAAATAAATAAAAAATAAAAATAAAAATTTAAAAAAGGAAAGAAAAAAAGAAAAAATTGGATAAAAAAAACTCAAAATGTAATTTTTGTTAAACTTTTATTGAATTGTTGTTAAACAGTGTAAGCTTCATGATTTCAATTAACTAGACATGTGTTTTGATTACTAACATTCCATTGCACCGTTGAAATATATTTTCTGAATGCAGAAAAACATAAAAAAGGAAATAAATTGGAAAAAAATAAAACAAATTTTATAGGACCCTTAAAATGTCATTTTTGTTAAATGTTAAATCTTCACTGAATTGTTGTTAAATAGTGTAACCTTCAATGATTTAAAAAAAAATAGACATGCATATTGACAAAATGTAGAAAAATTTAAATTAAACCACTAAAAACCATTAAAATTTAAAAGAAAAATTAAAAAAAAATGGAATGCAGAATAATTAAGATGGATAAAAAATAAAATAAATAAAAAAGAATTTTGGAGAAAAAAAATGGCAAAACTTTTAATAAATGTTTAACAAAATAAATTATTAGATTGTATAAGTTTCGTGATTTCATTACTTTTTTATTACTAAAATTTAATTTAACCATAAAAACAGAATCCTGAAAAAAACAAATAAAAACAAACAGAATGCTCAAATATATTTTCTGAATGCAGAAAAAAAAAAAAAAAAAAAATATATATATATATATATATATATAAAAAGAAAGGAAAAACATTGGAAAATTTTGAAAACAATAAAATTTTATAGGACCCTTGAAATGTATTTTTTTTTTTAAATGTTCAAGTTTAAGTGAATTGTTGTTAAATAATGTAAGCTTCATGATTTCAATGAACTAGACATGCTTTTTGATTACTGACATTTCATTGCACCATTAAGACTGTAGAAAATTAAACCATTAAAAACCATTCAAAACTGAAAAAAAAAAAAATGGAATGCAGAAAAATTAAGATGGATAGAAATAAAACAGAATTTTGGAGAAAAAAAAGGCTAAAAAAAATGGTAAAACTTTTAATAAATACGTAATAAAATACATTATTAGATTGTATAAGTTTCATGATTTCAAGTCTTTTTGATTACTTAAATTTAATTTGACCATAAACACAGAATCCAAAAAATTAAAAAACCTGAATACAGAAAAAAATAAATAAAAACAAACAGAATGCCGAAATATATTTACTGAATGGAGGGGGAAAAATAAAGCAGATTTTATAGGGCCCTTAAAGTGTCATTTTGGTTTTGATCTCACCTCACAGGTGTTGTGCAGAGCGATCGTGTTCGTTCCTCCCATCATGATCTCAGAAGTGTACTCATCCATCGCACGCTTGCTGTCGCCCACATAGGGCACATATTTAATAACCACCTGTTCACACAAACCAGTCAGACATTATTTATGCACTGCAGCATTTTCAGATCTTCTGTACCGTTCAAAAGACATCAATGCATCCTTTTAAAAATCTTACTGACCCCAAACTCTTGATCAGTGGTGTTTATGTATTGTAACATCATGAGGAAACTCACGCAGTGGTCAGGTTTCTCTCCCGGCCGAAACAGGATCGGGTTCGACTGCACCATGTCATCCACCACATTACTCTTTGAGATTTCTTTAGAGCGAAACTGCTGCGGCGCCGACAGATTCAGCCCGTCGTTGTTGCCCAGATGATTATAACTCACTATAGAAGTAGGCTGAAAATAACAATTTCATCTTTAATAATATGCAGCATATAATATATTATATGTATGTATGTATATATATAAAACACAATAGTAATATCTAATTTAATATAAGTTCAATTATATTGTACATATAAATTATATTATATATATATATATTTCAATTATATAATAATAACTGTATATATATATATATATATAAAACACAATAGTAATATCTGATTTAATATAAATTAAATTATATTCTACATATAAATTACATATATATTATATATTATAAATATATAATTATTATTATTATTATATTATATTAATTTATATATATATATATAAACACAATAGTAATATCTAATTTAATATAAATTAAATTATATTCTACATATAAATTATATATATATTGTATATTATAAATATATAATTATTATTATTATATTAATTATACATATATATATATATATATATATATATAAACACAATAATAATATCTAATTTAATATAAATTTAATTATATGCAACTATCGTTAACAAAGATCTACTAAATTCTACTACTGTATCAAATTACTACTAAAATTTAATTGTATTAAGAAAATCTGAATGGGAAAAAAAAAGTAATGCATAAAAATTAAAACAGAAAAAATTATAGTAATAATGACAATAATAATATTTTGAGGAAAAAAAATAAATTAAACAAATAATAAAAATAAAATGCATTTTGCAAGTTCTTAGCAGAGCATGTTACTAATCAAAAATTTAGTTTTGACATATTTACGGTAGGAAACTTAACAAAATATCTTCACAGAACATGATCTTAATATCCTAATGATTTTTGGCATAAAAGAAAAATCGATCATTTTGACCCATATGATGCATTGTTGGCTATTGCTACAAATAAACCCGTGCTACTTACGACTGGTTTCGTGGTCCAGGGTCACATTTGTGCTTTTATTGCTCATAGCTAAACAATGGGACAGTAGTGCATGTGATATTTAATGTGTTTCTCTCACCTTGATTCCAGCGCTGACCAGGAAGTCCACCAGCACAGACTTGAGTTTGGTCTGTCCGGATTTGAAGTCGTCTCCACCGATGAAGACGCCGCCCCGGACGGCCAGATCCACGGCTCCGGGGACGAACGTGTTCTGCGGTGATCCGTTGATGTAGGCGCAGCCCTCCAGAATACTGGCCACCGCAAACATGGTGGAGGGAGAAACTTCACCTCCCGTCTGAGACACAAACACCACCACACATTAACACTAGTGTTTCTGATTCAGACTGATTCATTAAACATCAGTGTTTTCATCAGACTCACCTGAATGGTGTTGAGCAGATTCTCAGCGGTGTCGTTGACTCCAGGAATCACGTCACAGAATCGCTCAGTGTTCGCCGTCCAGAGAACGATGACTTTATCCACACCGCTCCTCTCTTTGAAATCACAGATGTCTCTGCGTATCTGATCCACCTAAAACACCACACAAGAACATTTCAAACATCCTGATTTATACACGTACTCAACACAAAAACTAGATATATACTGTTAACACTATTTGTAATACTTCCATACCTTAATAAATATTAACTAATGAGACATTTTTAATATATTTTTAATATAATAATAAAATATAATATATATATAATAAAATATAAAACTGCAATATATATATATATATAATTAATAAATATTACCTAATGAGATTTTTATTTTTTTTAATATAATAAAATATATAATAATAAAATATAAAATAGATTTTTTTAAATTAATAAATATGAACTAATGACAACTTTTTAAATATATTTTAATATAATAATAAAATATAATATATATAACAAAATATAAAACTATATATATATATATATATATATATATGTAAATATAATAAAAATACTTTAATTGTAAATAAATGTCAATGTAAGTTTGTGTTAAATAATATAAAAACAATTTAACTCATTTATTAATTAAGATGAATTAATATTAACTAAGATTAATTCATTTTTCGTTTGTGTATAGTCTCAGAATATATATATATACACAATATTTCACAAATATTGCACAAAAATAGGACCTATAAAAATTTGTTTTCAATAAAGTATTGATGAAATGAGGTCCTTAAGCTTCAAAAGCTAATGTTTGTCATTCAAGAGCTCAAACTATGTGCAGTACAATTAGTGTAAAACATTTCAAAATACAATGTATTTACTACTATTTACTGTAACATATATAATAAATCACATAAAATATGAAAAATATGGTCAATATTTATAATAAGGTTCCATTTGTTAACATGTATCAACATGAAATAACAATAAAAAATAATTCTAAATCATTTATTACTTATTAAATAATAATTAATTATAACATTTTAGTTATACATGCAAAGCACTTTAAAATGTTGTATGCATGTATGCAACTACCCAAAAAAGGGAGAAAATGCAATGCAACTTCAGAATAAAAAGTGAAAAATAAAAAAAAATAGAATAAAAATATTTTTTAAAAAGTTTAAACTAAACTAAAATGACAAACAAACACAAAAGTACACACAAAAAAATTAGCAATTACTAAAATCAAAAACTAAAATTAATTTGAACATTTTAGTAATTTAGTTAACCAATGTGAAACCTTATACAGTGTTGCTGATATATTTCATAAGCAGTGCAGCTGTGAACAGTGTCTCACCTGCTCTGCTTTGGTTCCTCTGATGAGGTTGTCGGCCCTGTGCTCCTGGTTAGCAGCTATGAATCCTGGGATGTAGACGGAGGGTCTGGGTTTGAGCTGGTTCATGTGTGGGCGGAGCTTCTCCTGCAGACTCCAGTCCAGAACCTGAGCGCGCTCCATGGCTCTGCCGAGGTCCAGAGACGAGATGTCCCAGCCATCAAACACGACGTCATTGGGATGCACCATAGGCAGCAGATCTCTGAACGGAACGTGAACCTCTCCATCCGGTCCAGATCCCAGACACACCGTAGACGACTCCAGCAACGAGCCGTAGTAATTCGCTTTCTGAAAGAAGGACATTACCAGCTGAAAGGAAACGTTCTCAGCACATTCTCAAAAGGTTCTCTGGACGTTACGAGCAAACACATTCATTTAATGTCATCTGATGTTTACTAATGTTCTCGAAACATTAGCACAAAAATGTTATTTATACTGTACATAGTTCTCATGTTTTATTAATTGTTTTAGTAGAATGTTCATCTGTTTTTTTAAATGTTGCTACTTGTTTCAGAGATTTCAGAGAACAATCAAAAGTAACATTCCCATAACGTTTGCAAAATAATAAAATGGAATGTTCCATTAACGTTCATTTAAAATACATTTTTAAGACATATAACAACTAAATGTTCTAAAACAATAGAAAATTCACAAATAATGTTTTCATGACTTAGTGCAAACAATAGCAAAATGTTCATTTTTTATATATATATTTTATTTATATAGTCAAGTATAATCATGCAAAATAAAAGCTTATCACCTTTTTTGGTACATTAAAAAAATTCTATAATACATTTGTTATTATATAATAATAAATTAATTATAAAATTATTATTATATATTATACTTTTATTTTTTATAATATAATATATAATATAATTATAATATATTTATAATAATTATATTAAAATATAATTTTATAATTAAACATAATAACAAAAATAAATACTATAATAATATTATATATACATTATACTTTTATTTTTTATGATAATATAATATATATAATTATACTATATTTATAATAATGATATTCAAATATAATTTTATAATTAAATATATTGCAATAATATAAAAATAAATACTATATTATTATTATTATTCTTATTATATGTTATTGATGGTAGCTACCCAGAATTTTTTTTCCCTGTATTTAATTGCTACTCTAATGAGTCTGAACTTTCTGTGCATTTACAATATGTGACCTTGGAGCACAAAACCAGTCTTAAGTAGCACAGGTATATTTGTATCAATAGCCAACACAATACAAAGTATGCATCAAAATGATCAATTTTTCTTTTATGCCAAAAATCATTAGGATATTGAGTTATTTTATATATTTTGTCAATTTCCTACTGTAAATATATCAAAACTTAATTTCTGATTAGTGATATGCATTGCTAAGAACTTCATTTGGACAACTTCAGGCAAGTTTCCCAATGTTTTGATTTTTTGCACCTCGCATTCCAGATTTTAAATTGTTGTATCTCAGCTAAAAATTGTCCTAACAAATCATACATCAATGGCATGTGAGACACTGACACACTTTGCGAAAAAAGCTAAGACTCTGTACCTTCACACCCGTCTTGGTTTTCCAGGTCAGACCCAGTTTATTGGCCAGGACAGCAGCTGTGACCGTAGTGCCGTTATTTCCACCCCATCCCACCAGCATCACTCCCAGCCGGGGCACTTTCCTCTCGGTCCGGAAGATGAACTCGGTGCTGGACGGCGTCACCTTCTCAACACAATACACGCAAAACGCTTTAAAATGTTGTCTACCAGCAGTTGCATGCACGCAACCACCCGGAAAAGGAAGAAAATTCAATGCAATTTTGATTCAGACTGAAATATAAAGTTGCATTGCATTAAAGAGCTCAGCGACTCACCGTGAACGTGTCTCCATCTCTATGCACAGAGGCAGTGTGGTAACAGTAACGAGACTCGATGTGTTTCTCCGTGTACTTCACATCTGCGCTGTTGATACGAACTTTCTCAAACATCATGATCAACCTGCAACAACGGAGACGATCGTTAACGACGTTTACAAATGCAGCCGACGTTTGCGCAACATGCAATAATAAAATACAGCCTATTGCATTGAAGTTACATGTATAATATAGGCTGTTATTATAAAATATACTAATATGATGCAACATAATATGATCAAACTCTTTTCAGCACCACACATACCTTTAATGATAGCCCCAGAAGTAAAACGGAATAAGGTTTCGGTTTTAAAATCTTAAATTAAAAGACGTAGAGTTATCTCTGATGCTAGTATAGTGTCGTAACAGGTAGTCGATCACCTTCCGCGTCTCCAGCTCCGTCTGCCGGTCCGTCGCCGCAGCCGTTTATACTCTATCAGGCGTGGGCGGAGTTACAGAAACCTTCTCGATTTTTCCACTCGTGCACCAAAATGTGAGGACGGATGCTTGTGGATGCAAAAAGAAATGCAGTTTCTTGAATAGACGACTTTGCGCAAGTTTAACCCCTTCACATGCATAAAATAAATACATATTTTATTTAATCAATTTTGAGTACTGTGCAATGTATTTTATATGCAATTATTAATACTGAAGAAAGAATACACTCTCATTTCTCAGCAGCATTTCTAATCCTGGCATCAGAAGTGGGGAATTTTATAAATAAATAAATATTTAATAATAATGATAATAATAATAATTATATATATATATATATATATTTTTTTTTTTTTTTTTTTTTTTCTTGCATTGTTAAAAATACTATTAGATATACGTGAGAGGACATAATTTAAGCTAAAAACTGGTGAAAACAATCCCTCAGCAGCATGACAAGGGCTGAATTTCAATGCATTGCAGATAAATGCATAAAAACATTCATTTCTAAACAGCATTTGTAATCCTCGCATCAGAATGGCACAGTTTTAATCCCAGAGTGTTTATCACATGATATCGGTCATCCAGCCCTAGACAGGAATCGTGTGAAGGATCAGGCAAGTATAAACAGATTTCAAAACAAAAAAAACAGTGTTGTGTCTCTGGGAGGAAATTCAAGTGCTCTGAGACAGTGGAAATGTACCGGCTTTGTCGAGGACAATCAGCAGGGCATCAGAATGTTCTAGGAACTCAAGGCTCTCACTAGACGCGTCATGCCCATTGAAAGGGAGGGGGCATGTGCACGCTCAGATTCTTTAACGGAGTGGATTTTGAATGCATCTTCCGAAAGAGAAAAAATAGCCGAATGATATTGTTAGATTTGATACAATCACGCCGGCGTTCTTAGAAGGTTCAGTGCGCGCGCCGCATCAATTCAGCCGCGAAATTAAAATCTGCCAATTCCACACGATTCTGTTCAGCTTTTAAATGACCAAACAGAGGTGCTCGGATTATGCGTCAAAACAACAGAAACGCCACTGTTTTGTTCACTATAGCTCGCTGACTGAATTCTCTGGCCAATAGGAATATTTCGAACTCAAAGGACAAAAATAAATAAATTAAACATAAGCCTCTATCAGTCACCGCCCCCCACCGTGCCCCCTCAAAAATAATGAGTGCACGACGCCCCGGGCTCTCACACAAACAGTGGAAAAATACTGACAGTGTGGATAAAGTTCCTTCTACTTTCACTCAAGATTGTTGGAATGTTGCTGCTTTCGTTCCTGTGATTAGATGCCACATTACATACATGCAGATAACAGTACTGTGTTATTAATAGATGCATGCCATAGACAGTGTTGGAGAGTAACAATATTTACATGTAACGGAAAAAAATTGTAATTGTAACAAAAATTAGTTACTTTTAAAAATGCACATCTGAACTGTTTCAATTTTTTGATTGACTTCTTTCATAAATTGCATTGACTGCTCTAAAATAAGATACCAATGTTTCAGGAATTTAGGAAAAGGAAGAAAAGGACGTGACGTGTGGCTAAGCATGGTGACCCATACTCAGAATTTGTGCTCTGCATTTAACCCATACAAGTGCACACAAGCAGTAGTGAGTAGTGAACAAACATGCACGCACACACACACACGTTTGTTTTTGTGAATTGTGGGGACTTTCCATAGACTTCTATAGTTTTTATACTGACTAAACGATATTGTCTATCCGCTAACCCTAAACCTAGCCCTCACAGAAAAAATGTTTGCATCGTTACATTTTCAGATAAACACCATTTACTATTTTTTAATAATTTTTTAACATTGTGGGGACCGCAGGCCAAAAATTTCAGGTTTTACTATCCTTGTGGGGATATTTGGTCCCCACAATGTAGCAAAAACAAGTACACACACACACACACACACACACACACATGTTGTGTTTCCATGTTTTATGGGGACATTCCATAGGCGTAATGGTTTTTATACTGTACAAACCCTATTTTCTATTGCCCTACACCTAAACCTAGCCCTCACAGGAGACTGTGCACACTTTTACTTTCTCAAAAACACTCATTCTGCATGATTTATAAGCCTGTTTCCTCATGGGGACCTCACAAATGTCCCCACAAGGTCAAAATTTACTGGTATTACTATCCTTGTGGGGACATTTGGTCCCCATAACGTGATAAATACCAGGTGCACACACACACACACACACACACACATGTTTGTTTTTGTGAATTGTGGGGACTTTCCATAGACTTCTATAGTTTTTATACTGACTAAACAATATTGTCTATCCGCTAACCCAACCCTAACCCTAAACCTAAACCTAGCCCTCACAGAAAACATGTTTGCATCATTAAACTTTCAGATAAAAATCATTTACTATTTTTAATCATTTTTTAACATTGTGGGGACCGCAGGCTGGTCCCCACAATGTCAAAAATTTCAGGTTTTACTATCCTTGTGGGGACATTTGGTCCCCACAATGTAGCAAAAACAAATACACACACACACACACACACACATGTCTGGTTTATTATCCTTGTGGGGACTCTCCATTGATTGCAATGGTTTTTATACTCTCCACACTGTATTTTCTATCCCCTTACCCTAACCCTACCCCTAAACCTAACCCTTACAGAAAACTTTCTGCATTTTTACTTTCTCAAAAAAACTCATTCTAAGCTTTTGTACCCATGGGGACCTCAATTTAGGTCCCCACGGTGACACTAGTCCCCATGAGTCTGTGTGTATTCAGGTTTAGGTCCTCACAAGGATATAAAAACAAGTCCACACACACACACACCACCTGCAGTCGCCAGTGTTTCTTGTCGTAACTATGTAAACATTTGATTTTAAAGCCAGTATCATAGCTATTAAACTATTTCTTGTTATGATTTTAAATCCGTATTTAAGCTGTCAAAGTAAATAAGAGGAGTTGAGTCTGAGTTTGTGGTGGCTGTGCTTTAAATTAAACGATTACACGGCTCTGTGAAATGCTTGATTCTGACTGGTCAGTCGTGACATTCCAAGGTATGGTATTCCCCGATAACAACTGGTAAAAGCTAACAACACAGACTTATCCAGGCAACTTAAGTTTGCGCTATACACTTGATAGATTTTCTTGGTGGAAGCTTTTTTTTCTCCTGTCGGGAAATTGGGAATAAACATGATGTTACTGTATTCTAGACTAAATGTGAACATGCATTAATTCATCTCACTCACACTCTTGCATAAATGCACTTTACTTTCAGCCTGAGGTGAATTCACTTCACTTTTGGTATAAGAGGGATTTTACATTAGAGTTGTTTTATATTAAAAACCGCCCAGATTTAAAAAGTAACGCAAAAGTAACGTAACGCATTACTTTCCATAAAAAGTAACTAAGTAATGTAATTAGTTACTTTTTCAAGGAGTAATGCATTGTAATGCATTACTTTTAAAAGTAGCTGATTTTAATTAGTAACTGATTACACTGCTTATGTGTACAGTGTCTTAATTCAGTCATCCTGGTATCGTGGATTGTTTCATACAAACGTAGCTGCTACCATTTTATTTTGTACACTGTAATGGATTATCAGATAACTAACAAACCAGTACTTGAAGTACTAGTACTTAATTATTTATGTGGTGAAATGTTGTGTAATAAAAGTGGTCTGACTGCACCGTATCCCTTAAATGTCTGTCTAGTTTGAACTTGAAATTTCTTAATGGAAGCTTTGTGTTCAAATATTTCAACTCAGATCAGTGTTTTGTGTCTAAGTAAGCTGTGTAATAAATGGGATACATCCAGCCAGCTGTTATCGCAAAATAAAATATATAATTTTTTCAGATGTGAATTTATTTTTACAACTCTACAAGCTTTTTTTCCATCAACGGAGATGCTATTGCCATGGTACTTTCTTCCCTAGTTTAATACGACGGAAAACACGTACAGACAGCATTTCAGGGATCTTGCATGGACACAAAGTCTGTAAAACATCCTTAGATTTGATTCTGTTCTAATGGGATCAGTAGTAGCTATTAAACAGCTGTGGTGGAAAATGAAATATCAATAATGAAAGTTTAAAATAAATTCCTATTTTTGCTCTCAAAATAATATGCTGATGCTGACATATATTTATGTCCTGCATGTGCATATGGTTCTATTAAGGTCAAGGGTTCATTTACACAACAGGCCTGAGAGGAAACTGGAATGAGCGTTATGAATCTTGTAGCCATACAAAGGCCATGCAGAAGCGGCATGCTTATCACATGATAATAAACTCCAGTGATTGAACTGGGAAAACTGTCAGCTGTGAGTCAGGCCATACGAGTGTAACCAATCAGAGTGTTATTAGTTCTTTTAAACATGATCATCAAGTGAATTTTTCTGGTCAAGGACTAAACTTCATTTATGAACCTTCAGCATTACATCAGATGATAGAAACACACCACTCCAGTCCATCAGTTCACATCTTGAGAAGACAAAAGCTGAAACAAATCCACCAAGACATTTTTAGCTCAAGTACATTGAGTTCATAATCCATAATAACACTTCCTCCAGTGAAAAAGTCCATCTCCAGTTGTCTCTAACATCAAAATCCAGCCATTCATTCGTTTAGAGCTGTTTTGGCGATAAACGGTTAATCTGTGCAGATTTCTCTCCTGGTTCAGACCAGATCACTTTTTCACCATATGAAGTGTTATTATGGATTATAGACTCAGATTTTAGTTCAAAATGTCTTAATGAGGATTGTTTGGATTATTACAATGTTTTTATCAGCTGTTTGGACTCCCATTCTGACGGCACCCATTCACATCCATTGGTGAGCAAGTGATGGAATGATGCATTTCTCCCGATATGATGAAGAAACAAACTCATTCTAATCTTGGATGGCCTGAGAGTGATCATAGTTGTCACAAATTTTCATTTTGGGGTGAACTATTGCTGTCTATGACAGATAACCAGTGAAAACTGATACTCTTTAGTGTGAATGACGATAAAGCTTAATATGTGTGTACATCCACACACACACGTCAGCAGTGTTGGGGAAAGTTACTTTTTATAAAGAATTCATTACAATTTTGCATTACTCCCTGAAAAAGTAACTAATTATGTTACTTTTTATGGAAAGTAATGCATTACGTTACTTTTGCGTTACTTTTTAAATCCGTGCGTGGCTTCTTTGTTTTTAATATAAAACAATTCTAATGTAAAAGCCCTTTTACACCAAAAGTGAAATGAATTCACCTCAGGCTGAAAGAAAAGTACATTTATGCAGGAGATCACTCTTCAGATATAAAAAAGCACAAATGTTAGTTCATCTAAAGTAATTTTTGCATATTAGTATGGCTAATAATTGAAGGTGAGCAGCAAAGACACTGGTTAATAAAATGGGATTAAATACATAAAGGATATTTGTTTTATTTAACATATTTAAAGGAGAAGTCCACTTCCGGAACAACAATTCACAAATAATTTACTTACCCCCTTGTCATTCAAGACTTTCTGTCTTCAGTCGTGAAGAAATTATGGTTTTTGATGAAAACATTTTAGGATTTTTCTCAATATTTTTCTCTGATTTTGAACTTCCAAAATGTAGTTCAAATGCAGCTCCAAAGGCTCTAAACGATCCCAGCCGAGGAAGAAGGGTCTTATCTAGTGAAACAATCTGTCATTTTTTTTCAGAAAATAAAAATGTGTATACTTTTTAAACACAAAAGCTGGTGTAGCACAGGCTCTGGGATGCACGTTCACAACACTACGTACTATTGATTCACATTGAAAGGTCACACGGAACTACAGACCCAGTGTTTACAAAGCGAACGCACAAAGACTAAGAGAGTGCAAGTCAAACACTGTTTACAAACAAAAAGCTACAACGATGTCGGACGATTCTGAACTTGCAGGAGAAAATAAGATGGAGTTTTTCACCATACTCTACACAGACGATGAACTTAAACGTGATTTGTAGTAGTGATGGGAAGTTCGGATCATTTTACTGACTCGGATCTTTGAGTCTCGTTCAGCAAAATGAACGAATCTTTTTCGAGTCATTTCGTTCATTTTAGCAAAATATAATTAAAATGTTACGTGTTTCTTCCCTAACACATCTACTGCTTACACAAACGTTGATCACACTACAAACAAGACAAAACTATAATGCTATAAGAACACAGAAAAGATTCATTCATTGTTTACCTGGGTCTTTAGTCTATGATTAGCTCACCTCACCTCTTATCTGACAAGTTTTCAGGTTTGAGTCGTTCGTTCATCACGTGACAGCCCAATAAGATGAACGAACGACCCCAAAAACCCAAAGACTCGAAACAGGTGAACTAATTCCAGTACAGAACCTAATAGGATGTTGCGCATGCGTGAGTGAACGAATCACTCCCCGAGACGACTCGTTCTTCCTGAATCACATTAAAGATTCATTAAAAATGAATGAGTTGTTCAAGAACGACCCATTACTAATTTGTAGAGTCGTGGACGCGCATCCCAGAGCCTGTGCTACACCAGCTTTTGTGCTTAAAAATTATACACTTTTTTTTCTTTTCGATCATTTCGCTAGATAAGACCCTTCTTCCTCGTCTGGGATCGTTTAGAGCCTTTGAAGCTGCATTTAAACCACATTTTGCAAGTTCAAAATCGGGGCACCAGTGAAGTCCATTATATGGAGAAAAATCCTGAAATGTTTTCCTCAAAAACCATAATTTCTTTACGACTGAAGACAGAAAGACATGAACAAGGGGGTGAGTAAATTTTTGTAAATTGTTGTTCTGGAAGTGGACTTCACTTTTAAATTGTTGCAGGGCTGCGTCATATTCTGAGTTTGCATTTTACATTTTTTAATTCATTTTGAGGAATACTGTGAGTGAGATGAATAATGCATGTTCATATTTAGTCTAGAACTACAGTAAGATCATGTTTACTCCTAATTTCCCGACAGGAGGCTTGTCAATCAATAGCTGGCGTTACTTATTTGAAAAAGTAACTCTGATATTTTCTTAGAAATTCAAAACTAATGTGTCACTTTACTAGTTACTTGAAAACATTATTATTACATTATTACGTAACTCGCATTACTTGTAATGTGTGACTCCCAGCACTGCACGTCAGCTTCACCAAAACAAACACATTGATCTGTTGGATGTTTTTCTCTCTTCATTTCAGCAGCAGCTCCAGGTGAAGGTGCAGCTCGTGTCGGAAGAGCATCTCAGCCAGATCTGCAGGTACATTATTGTATAATTCATATCATAAATAACAATATATAAAATCATTAGTTTAAAAATAAAAAATGGTGTATTATAATCAATAAGTGATTTATAAATACATGATTTATGATGAAAATAGCAAAGATTATAAAGCAAAAATAAGGGATAAAAGAAAAATATTCTGCTTTTAACCTGTTTATGACAGTAAAAACTAAAACGTCCATGCAACATAGACCAGAATGTGTACAAACTAAATGAATTAACTATTTCATAAATGCTGCCAACAGAATTTTTGCAATTTGATGTTGTGCATCAATCAAACTAACAAAGATATTGTATTGATTGTATTGAAAGATACTGTAAATGATCATAAACTATTATATAATCTGTTCATTCATCTGTAGAGTTCCGCAGTGTTCTTACAGGAGCGTCAGCAGCCGCTTTCAAGCTCTGTTCGGTTTTAAAATAGAGCGCACACCCATAGAGATGAAGGCATTTCAAAGCCACAATCTGATGCTTTTGTTGTGCTGTCCTTCCACATTCAGTAGGAGATCATTTAACTCTTTCAACACACCTGCACGTCAGATGAGCTGTCAAATGTTTAATGTGTGCTGGGTTAAAGAATATAGTCAAATTAAACTTTATTTTTGCAGTGGTTGCAAGTTAAAATATACGTAAGTCCATTTCCAGCAGATAAGAAACAAATGTTTTAGTAAATCATAATTATAACAAAAAAGACAGTCAAAAATATGGCACACTAAATCAGAATTAGGAGACAAAATCTCATAGCTATGACATAAAAAGTAAATTACGACCATCAAAATGATGACTCAGTCAGTTAGGAGATAAAAAGAAAAGTATTACATACTAAGTCATAATTATGATATAAGAAGTCAATTATGACAGTCAAAATGATGACAGTCGATTATGAGGTAAAAAGAATATTGTTACGAAGTCATAAATATGTGATAAGAAGCCATAATTATGACATTTATCTCAGTTCTGAGATAAAAAGTTGAAATTCTTGCTAAGTCACTTATGAAGTAAGTCAAAATGATGACATAAAAAGACACTTATGACCTACAAGTCAATTATGACAACAAAAATGATGACATTTAGCCATTTACGTCATAATTATGACTTCTTATCTCATAAGTCTGACTTTTTCACATAATTATGACTTGGTATGTCACAATTTTGGCACTTCTTATAACAATGTCTTTTTATCTCATCATTTCAACTTTAACTCATAAGTTTGACTTTCTCACAATTCTAATATTTTCTCAAAGTTAAATTTTTTGTCATGATGACATGTAGTAAATTTTTTTGACATTTTATTTCATAATTTTGGCATTTCTAATCATTTTTCACTTTTTATGTCATAATTATTTTTTTTTACTTTCTACTCTCAAATTTGAAGAAAATCTCAAATTAGAGATGTAAACCTGCAAGTAAAATAAGGTCTAAACTGCAACAAACTCACAATTATCTCAATTTCAACTATATAAATACCACAATTTTGACTTCATCTTATAATTCTGACTTTTTATGTCACTTAACATTTTTTTTTTAAATTTTGGACATTTTATGTCATAACGTTGACTTTTTAATGTCATACTTTTTATAATTATGACTTATTATGTCATAATTTTGACTTTTGTGTAACTTTGACTCATTTTTATGACATGACTTTTTACTCTCATAATTTTAAATTATAGATGTAAACTCTCAGTTCTCTCAATTTTTTAGTATGTCATAATAAAAAATGACATACTAAACTTTTTTTTTTAACAATTTTTTCATAGTTTAATTTTTTTGCCAGCATTATTTAAATGTTATATCATAATTTTGACTTTTTAATAAAATAATTTCTCATAATTATGGCTCAGTATGTCTTAGTTTAGACTTTTCTCTAATAATTTTGACTTTTTCTTCATTTTCACTTTTTGTCATAAAGAGAATATTTCGTCATCATTTTGACCTTTTTGAGTCTTAAATCACAATTGTGACTTTTTTTCTAATAAATTTGACTTTTTCATAAATGTCACATTTTGTCATCATTTTGACTTTTTACTCTCATAGACTTTTCTTCTCAGAATTTTGACTTGAGCAATTTTTTCATAATTTTACTTTACTCATCTCATAATTGTGACTTTTCTCAAAGAAATTGGACTTTTTCATAACTGTCATTGTTATATGTCATAATTTGGACTTTTCTTTAATAATTTTGACTTTTTCTTATTTTTCACTTTTTGTCATAATGGCAACATTTTGTGACATATGTCACACTTTTGACTTTTTGGAGTATGTCTTTAATCTGATCTCATAATTGTGAATTCTCTAATAATTTTGACCTTTTCTCAGTTTTCACTTTTTGTCATGACAACATTATGTCATCATTTTTTGACTCAGTATGTCATAATTGTGAATTTTTTGATTATAAGCCTTCAATCTCATCTCAGAATTGTGACTTTTCTCTAATTTTTTTTCTAAACTTTTCTCTAAATATGACTTTTTCATAACTGTCACATTTTATATCTTTTTTTGTTTTACATTTTGTCATTTTGACTCAGTACGTCATAATTTACACTTTTCTCTAATAATTTTGACTTTTTACTAAAACAATTTTGACTATCTCATAATTATGACTCAGTATGTCATAACTGAGACTTTTCTCTAATAATTTAGACTTTTTCTCAGTTTTCAAATTTTGTCATGATGACATTTTGTCATCATTTTTGACATATTTCATAATTTTTACTTTTTTGAGTATAGCCTTCAATCTTCTCATCTCATAATTGTGACTTTTCTCAAAGAAATTGGACTTTTTCATAACTGTCACCTTTTATGTCACATGACATATTTCTTTAAAAACAAATTTTATACATTTTGTCATTTTAACTCAGTGCGTCATAATTTAGACTTTTCTTCAATAATTTTGACCTTTTCTCAGTTTTCACTTTTTGTCATGACAACATTATGTCATCATTTTTTGATTCAGTATGTCATAATTGTGAATTTTTTGATTTTTGATCAGAATTGTGACTTTTCTCTAAATTTGACTTTTTCAAAACTGTCACATTTTATGTCATATGACATTTGTCTTTTTTTGTTTTACATTTTGTCATTTTGACTCAGTACGTCATAATTTACACTTTTCTCTAATAATTTTGACTTTTTCTCAGTTTTCACTTCGTCATAATTACATTTTGCCATCATTTTTTAACATATGTCATAATTTTGACTTTTTGTTTATAAGTATTCAATATCATCTCATAATTGTGACTTTCCAATAAATTTGAATTTTTCATAACTTTCACATTTTATGTCATATGACATTTGTCATTTTTTTATATTGTTATGTCATTGTTATATGTCATAATTTTGGCTTTTCTTTAATAATTTAAAACATTTTGTCATTATTTTGTGACATATGTCACACTTTTGACTTTTCGGAGTATGTCTTTAATCTGATCTCATAATTGTGAATTTTACTCTAATAATTTTGACCTTTTCTCAGTTTTCACTTTTTGTCATAATTACAACATTTTGCCATCCTTTTTTGACATATGTCATAATTTTGACTTTTTGATTATAAGTATTCAATATCATCTCATAATTGTGACTTTTCCAATAAATTTGAATTTTTCATAACTTTCACATTTTATGTCATATGACATTTGTCATTTTTTACATTATTATGTCACTGTTATATGTCATAATTTGGACTTTTCTTTAATAATTTTGACTTTTTACTATAACAATTTGGCCTATCTCATAACTATGACTCAGTATGTCATAATTGGGACTTTTCTCTAATTATTTAGACTTTTTTCAAATTTTGTCATCATTTTTGACATATTTCACAATTTTTACTTTTTTGAGTAGCCTTCAATCTTCTCGTTTCATAATTGTGATTTTCTCAAACAAATTGGACTTTTTCTCAGTTTTCACTTTTTGTCATATTTACAACATTTTGCCATCATTTTTTGACATATGTCATAATTTTGACTTTTTGATTATAAGTATTCAATATCATATAATTGTGACTTTTCTCTAATAAATTTGATTTTTTCATAACTTTCACATTTTATGTCGTATGACATTTGTCATTTTTTACATTATTATGTCACTGTTATATGTCATAATTTTTCTTATTTTTCACTTTTTGTCATAATGAAATACTGTGACAGGAAAAATTTGCTTCCATAAGTTAAAGTAGAACTGACTGTGGATTTGCTTTCATTGACCCAGCGATGACAGAGTCACCCGATTACCTGCTGGACGGCAGTCCGCTCATCAGCGCCGCTCAGCTGGGCAAACTGCGCTTGGCCCGTCTGCTGGTGGAAGGAGGCGCGCAGGTCAACGAGAGGAACCAGCGAGGAGAGACGCCGCTTCTGGCCGCCTGTCGAGCCCTGCGGGGCGACCAATCCGGATCCAGCATGCTCAGACTCATTCAGTTTCTCCTCAGCAACCAGGCCGACCCCAACATCCAGGACAAGACGGGCCGCACGGCTCTGATGTACGCCTGCATGGAGCGGGCCGGGCCCGACGTGGCGTCGGCTCTGGTCGCGGCGGGCGCCGATCCCAGCATGGAGGACTACGCCGGAGCCTCGGCCCTGGTTTACGCCATTAACGCCCACGATCAGGACACGCTGACGGTGCTGCTGGACGCCTGCAGAGCCCGAGGACGAGACATCATCATCATAGCCACCGATCTGAGCTGCGACGGCAGCAGCGTGACCCGCCGATACCTGAACGTCCCTCCTTCGCCCGACACCTCGCCCGTCTCCTGCATGTCGCCCTCCGACATCGAGCTCAAGACCAACTCTCCCAACTCCGAGAGCGAGAACATCTTTAACTTTCGAGGAGGCGGGCAGGCGTCTCCCGTCCTTTCGAGGAGCGAGACTCGCTATCGGCAGCGTTTGCGCTCAGAGCCTTGGCTGGCCATCCAAAACCTGGCGCATCTCAGCCAGACCTACGAGAAAAACACAGAAGAGGACGGATGTTCACTCAACACCTGTGAGTTGGAAAAAACTGATTTCAAGTTTAAACCCGAAAGCAGGAACCCGTCAGAGCGTCTGCAGAGCAGAAGAAACACGCTACCGGATCTTCTTCAGCCGCCGGCCCTCAAACTCACGCTCTCCGGATCGGATACTCACCTACACCAGGACCCCAGCGCCTTGAGGTTCCCCTCCATATACAGGAGCAGTTCGCTCTTCCTGGCGCCTCCTGACGGGCTCCACGACCTCCGTACGGTGAACAGAAAGAAGGCGAAAGAGCAGTCGAGAGCTCACAGCGGCTTCTTGCCTCCTCTTCCCAGCTTTTCCGTGAGGAGAGATCCGATCCCGGCCTCGCCTCCTCTCAGACGGGAAGCTCACGGTTCGTCGCGCCCTCACTCGATCCAGCTCGAGCAAATGAGACCGACGGGAAGCTCCGAGACGCTTTACCTTTGTCAAATGCCTTCTAATAAAACTGAGACAATTAAATATCATTAACACACTCTTTTAAGAGAAATAAATAAGAGAACAGACGGTAGTATGTACTTCTCAGCTTTTGTTAAAAAAATAAAGCCAATTAAATCACTTGAACACTGTGTTAGGAAGAGAAATAGTTAGGAAAATCTTGTTTTATTTCTGGTTGGGTGTTATTAATAAAACCATTTTCCATCTGAAAACAGTTTAATCAGATCTTTGTGTTTAACTTCTCAGCTTTTGTTCATAAAGCCACTAAGAAGAAAAATTAATTAAAGAATAATATTATTAAAAAAAATCATTTTATTGTTGTTTTAAAAAAGCATTTTGCAGATGACAACAGTTCAAATTTACTAAACAAGAAGAACCTGTGAAATGCTGTTTTAGAACGAATTAAAGAATAAAGAAAAAAAAAAAAAGCATTTTGGAGCTGAAAACAGTTCAAATCCAACAAACAACAAATGACTCAAACCAGTAAACAACTGTTTTAGGACAAAAAATTAATAAATAAATAATAATATTATACTTTAAAAAATGTCTTCTTCTTGTTTTTTTTTTTTTTTAACATTTTTTTAAAGAATTTAATTTAAATAAATATTTATGAGGAATAATATTTATATATTTCAGTTTAAATCCACCAAACAAGACAATTAAATAACTCAAACCTGTAAAACACTAACTTAAGACAATTAAATGACTTGAACCTGTAAAACACTGTTTTAGGAAGAAAAAAAAAAAAAATTATTAAAGAAGAACATTATTTTTTTCCACCAAACAAAAAATCTGTTTTGGACAAAAAATTAATAAATAAATAATAATATTATACTTTAAAAAATGTCTTCTTCTTGTTTTTTTAAAGAAATATATATATATATATATATTTCAGTTTAAATCCACCAAACAAGACAATTAAATAACTCAAACCTGTTTTTTTTTTTTTTTTTTAACATTTTGGAGCTGAAAATTAAAGAATTTAATTTAAATAAATTAGATTTAATTGAGGAATAATATTTAAAAAAATAAAAAAAAATTTTGTTTTTTAAAAACAAAAAGCATTTTGCAGCTGAAAACAATTCAAATGCACTAAAAAAGACAATTAAATGACTTGAACCTGTAAAACAGTGTTTTAGGAAGAAAAAACAATTGAACAATATCATTATCAAAAAAAAAATTGTCTTATTGTTTAAAAAAAAGCATTTTGTAACTGAAAACAGTTTAAATCCACAAAATAAGACAATTAAATGACTTGAACCTGTAAAACACTGTTTTAGGAAGAAAAATTAAAGAATAATATTATTTTTAAAAAAAGGTCTTATTACATTTTTTGTTGTTTAGAAAAAGCATTTTGCAGCTGAAAACAGTTAAAATCCACCAAACAACTCCAAACAACCTGTAAAAAACTGCTTTAGGAAAGAAAAATAAATAAGAAAAATATAAAATATATAAAAAACAAAACAAGGGGGAAAAATTTAGCAGTTTTATCAAACCATTGTGTTTGATTTCTCCACTTTTCATAAAATTAACCATTAACCATTAACAAAAAAAAAATGCTGCTGGCTATTTAAAAAAAGAGAAAAAAACAGAAATATTTTGCCTCTGAAATAACAGAACTGACAGTTCAAACAGAGCATTGTTTTTAGATTAAAGCCACTGAACAATGATTTCCGTTCCAGCTGCTATTAAAAGGAAGTGTTGTGTCATATGATGAGGTCATGTGTATTTCTGGGGCATGACATGAACAAACACGATAAGACTTTATAAGTCAACACATTTGCAACCCATTTTACTCCTAAAATTTGATGCATTTCCAACTTTAACAGCAGGATTCAATTAAATCCATTTTATGTGAAGTGTCTAAATAGTCCATTTGGAGTTCGTGCTGACATTTTCTATCTAAAATGTTTATTTTTATTTTAAAATACTAATAACTTGAGACAGTCAGGTCAGCACAGACAATAAATGAAACGGTTAATAAATCGGAATGAGGTTTAATGAGACTAAATGTGAGGCGGTGACGTGAATGTGGAAAACAATAAAGTAAAACATTACCAAAAATGACATATAACAAGTCAAATTCATCAAATTAAAGATGCTGTCTACAGGAACTCAGTGAATGAATTGAACCCTGGGTTACAGCTTTTGGGACACTTTTTAATCTTGGCTACAGCAAAGTTACATATTTGCAATCTGAAACCACTTTAAACATGGCCAAATGTGAACTCAGGCCCAAAATGATACATCATTTGAAACAATGTGGCAATGGAATGCGAAGGCAAACCGACAGCCAATCATAAACGCAACAGCACTTACCCTTATTAAATATTCATGAGCTTTGACCTGCACCTGATGAAAATCACTAAAATGCTGCAGTAACTGGAGTAAAGAAGAGAGTGTTATTTCTGCTGCATGTGTCAGAAGAAACAAATGGACGAGCAGGTATTAAAATAAGATCATTAATATGCAAATATGCACATTAGCTCAGGGATTACAGATCAAATTATGATTAGCCAGGGTTAACATGGAATAAGATAACAGAGGATGACGTGAACATGTCTGGTCAACAATTTCATGCCTGAAAATCACATTATAGTGATAAAAATATTAAATATTAATATAAACAAGCACGCTCACGCAGATTTCAGCATCAGGCCGTTTCACATGTATGTAAGGAAACCGCAACAGTAAACTCATACAAAAACATAATGAAAATAAAGTTTTTTGGCGGTGCCACATTAGGGATTTCCTTAAAAACAGCCATGAATTATAAAACAGGCATCAGGTTTAGCAGTGTTATTTTAATACACTAAAGAAAGGTAAAAAAGATTATTACGTTATAGTGCGTTTCAAAAGAAATATTTGTATATATAATAATTCAATGCCATTTTTTTTTGTAATTAATTGTAAAATTTACTTGCAATTTCTGAGTGAAAATTATTTCACCGTTTTATTTTACTACTATATTTTTAATTATTATTTTGAATTAGTTCTTATTTTTTAGATTTTCTGTTTTCATTTTAATTGTAGCTAAAGCTTCACTAATTTTGCTGTGTTTTTGGTATTTTTATAAAATGTAATTTTATTAAATTTTTATCTTTAGTTTTAGTTATTTTAAACTTTTTTTAAAAAAAATGTATTTATTGAAAGTTCATTTATGTTTTGTTTTTTTTTAATAATATTTTTTATATTTTTAAAAAATAATACATTTTATTTTTAAATAATGATAAAAACCTTTTAAAAAATATTATATTTTCAGTCAATTTTATTTCAGGCAAGGAAAGTTGTTTTATAGTTTTAGTTTTAGATTTATTGTCATTAATCCTGGGTAAAGTCAGGTAAAGTTTACTTTAATGTTTTTATGGTTTCAGTTTTAGTTAACGATAATAACTTTGATGTGAACACTTTAGACTGCAAATTTTTTTTTTTTTTTTTATTTTATTATTGAAAGTTCATATATGGTTTTAGTTTTAAATAATAATAATTTTTATATATTTTTAAAAATAATATATTTTATTTTAAACAACAACAATAACCCTGATGTGAACAACACTTTAGACTGCAAGATTGTTATGGTTTATTTTATTATTGAAAGTTCATTTATGGTTTTATTTTTAAATAATAATAATTTTGACATTTTTTAAAAATAATATATTTTATTTTTAAATAATGATAACCCTGATATGAATTAGATTTTAGATGGGAAGATTTAAAAAATAATTAGAATTTAGTAAAAATTTATTTCAAGCAAGGAAAGTTGTTTCACAGTTTTAGTTTTATCTTCATCTTCATAAATTCTGGGAATTGGGCAGCTGTCACAAACTTGATCATGAAGATTGTTATTTTAATGAAGTTATTTTCGCATTGCATATTAACAAATATGTCAAACAGGCTATAATGCAAAATGCAAAACTCATTTACAGGAGCAACACAGTTACAATATGCAGAAATCTCACTTTGAGACACAATAAAGCGTTGGGATGTGCGTTCACCATCTCTGTCCGCTGTGCAATCGCACGTGTCGGAGACAGTTGTCCTGTCTGGAGAAAGTCTTCCCGCAAAGCTGACATCGGAAGGGTTTCTCGCCCGTGTGCACTCGTCTGTGCGTGATCAGACGCGTCCGTTGCGTAAAACCCTTCCCGCACTCCTCGCAGCGGAACGGTTTGGTCCCCGGATGGGTTCCTGCGTGCGGACGCTGAGGGAGAGTTTTGGCCGCACATGAGCTTGAATGCGACGCTGAGAACGCCGTGGAGTCGGATGAGCGTTCCTGTCGATGAAGATTCAATCCGTACTCGACGTCCCCAGAAGTGCCGAAACTCTCGTTCTGAGAGAGCGAGAACAAACCGGATGAGGACTGAGCTGTGGGATCCTCCATCATCACATACGGATCTGGAAAAGTCTGGGAATGTTGCTCCGGCTCTATCAGACCCTCCGGATCGTCGAAAGCTTTTGAACTCCACGAATGAGAGTTCACATCATCACGCCGGTTTTCGTTCTGAACTTGATTTAGTTTCTGATCCACAAGTTCTTCCACCTGTTCGATCTTCATCTCAAACTCCAGGCCGCTGAGCTCCTCTTCCTCTGGTTGTGATGAGCACGTGACGGGATCTTCTCGTTTCAGCTCCAGCGTGTGTGAATGATGAGGCTTCTCCTCTGCGATCAGATCCTTGACCGGACACGTCGGAACCGTCTTCTGCTGACTCTGATCATCAGGCCGAGGTTCCCGTGAATGAGCCGATACGCCTGCTTAGAAAAATGTGAGTTTAGAAGTCAATAAAATGATTTAACACTGAAAAACAGCTAAAGAAGAACAGCTCTTCAAGTTCGAATCCACTCGTTCTTGTTCATTTTCACATCAGAAAGGCATTTTTTTAATAGAAATGAAGGAAAATGATCAAAAAGTTGAAAATGAAGTGGCAGGAAGGTGTAAGGGAGGGATTTATTTGTCACAATAAGTCAGCATCTATTCAATAATTTTAACACGTTATTATTGCATACTATTTTATAATGTACTACAATACTAAAGTGCAGATATTTGCCACTATTTGCAAAAAGCAGTGTAAATAGCAGAAAATACTGCTATTTTTCACATAGTGTAAATAGCCACTGCCTTAAAAAAATTAAAATAATTAAAAAATAATACACACACACAACTGATAGGCATGACTGACAAACAATCAGACAGATAGATATGTATTTTTATTGTCTTTTATATACTTTATATAATAATAATTATCTAATCTAATATATTTTTATTATACTCATGTAAAAATCTATAAATATATACATATATAAAATATGTATGTGAATTATATTTTTTATGCAAAAAAAACTGTATATAAATGTACATATTTGCATATACACAAACACACACAAATATAAACAGAATATTTAATACAATTACATATTAAAAATAACAGAATAAAATTAAATAATACCAAAACTTAATTTATATATAATTTTATTATATTTAGATAAAACTATAAATAAATACATATAATATTTACATGCATATATATTTTGTATATTTTATATATATATGCTCATATTCATATCAGGATATAAAAAATGTATATAACCAACATTAATTTAAAAAATAAATATTTTTATTTCATTTATGTTAAATACAAATATAATACATGCAGTATATAGTGTTTTGATTTTGCATAATTATATATAAACCGCCATTCAAAAATTTGATTTTTAATGTTTTTTAAGAAGATTTTAATGCTCATTAAGCTTGCATTTATTTGATCAAAACTTCTTGGAAAAAAATAATATTGTGAAATATTATTTCAATGCAAAATAACTGTTTTCCATGTGAATATCTGCTAAAATGTAATTTGTTTCTGTGACGCAAAGCTGAATTTTCAGCACCATTACTCCAGTCTTCAGTGTCACATGATCAGGATTCCTCAAAAAATAAAAAGTTAATAAGAACAGAATTTATTTAAAATTTAAAGTTTGTGATTACATTTTTATTCTTTCTTTTTTTTGAAAGAAAGTAATATTTTTATTCAGCAAATGTGTTAAATTGATAGAAAGTTTATATATATTGTCTATATAATAACAGATTTTTAGAAAAGATTTATATTTTGAATAAATGCTGTTCTTTTAAACTTTTTTTCCATCAAAGAATCCTGAAAAAAGAATCACAGGTTCCAAAAAATATTAAGCAAAAAAAAAAAAAAAAAAAAAAAAAATATATATATATATATATATTTTGTGTGTGTGTATATATATATATATATATATATATATATATATATATATATATATATATATATATATATATTTATTTTTTTTTTTTGTATATATATACACATATTAAGATGTTTACATATTTATATCTACATATGATTTTACATTCTATCTATTTAAAATAAAATTATGATTTAATTATAATGTAAATATATCTATATATGTGAACACACTGACCCAGCAGGAGCGCAGGTGTGACGCTGCTCGTGCCCGTGATCTCCACCTGTACGCCGATGGAGCACCTGTCCGCAGTGACTCTCTGTAGTTTGGTCTCGGTGAGCATCAGTCGGGTCTTCAGTCCCTGGATCTCCTCGTTTCTCCTCCGGATCTCCTGATGAAGAGCAGCAGCATCTTCCTCCAGCAGCTGACTGATCTCCGCCACCGCCGCCTTCGCCAGCACATCCATGATCGCGGAGATCTGCGTGTGTAACATCGCTGCCGAGCTCATCTCGCTGTTAAAACACTCTTATAATAACAGAAAGAAAAACACAACATCACCCACCATCGCTACTTCTCTGGAGCAGATGAGGGGGCGTGTTTCCGGTGGACCGGATCTGGAAACATCCGTCAACATAAAAGTCTCAAGAATAGCGATGGTCAAACAGCAGTAACATGTCCAAAATAAACACATAATAAATACCCATTAATAAGTAAATAATATTTTAATATATTCATCTTAATGCAGAGGTGCTTAAACAACAGTTCTACGTTGAATAATAAAAAACAAATAAAACTGAAATTTAATAGATGCTCAAACGACAGTACTATGTTCAATAAATCATCAATTAATTATTAAAATAATTCAAACAAATAAACAAAATTAATATAGAGATGCTCAAACAGTAGTTCTATGTTAAATAATAAAATCAAATAAAATTGCTTAAAATTAAAGTTAATATAGAGATGCTCAAACAACAGTACTGTTCAATAAATTATCGATTATTAAATAAAATAATTAAAACATAAATAAAATTAATATAGAGATGCTCAAACAGTTCTGTGTTGAATAATAAAATCATATAAAACTGATTAAAATTCAATTGAATATAGAGATGCTCAAACAACTGCACTGTGATCAATAAATTATCAATTAATTAATAAAATAATTAAAACAAATAAATAAAATTAATACAGAAATGCTCAAACAACAGTTCTGTGTTGAATAATAAAATCAAATAAAACTGATTAAAATTAAGTTTAATATAGAGATGCTCAAACAACTGCACTGTGTTCAATAAATTATCAATTAATTAATAAAATAATTAAAACAAATATATTAAATTAATATAGAAATGCTCAAACAACAGTTCTGTTGAATAATAAAATCAAATAAAACTGATTAAAATTAAAGTTAATATAGAGATGCTCAAACAACAGTACTGTGTTCAATAAATTATCGATTATTAAATAAAATAATTAAAACATAAATAAAATTAATATAGAAATGCTCAAACAACAGTTCTGTGGAATAACAAAATCAAATAAAACTGATTAAAATTAAATTTAGTATAGAGATGCTCAAACAACCGCACCGTGTTCAATAAATGATCAATTAATTAATAAAATAATGAAAACAAATAAATTAAATTAATATAGAAATGCTCAAACAACAGTTCTGTGTTGAATAATAAAATCAAATAAAACTGATTAAAATTAAGTTTAATATAGAGATGCTTAAACAACTGCACTGTGTTCAATAAATCAATAAATAAAATAATTAAAACATAAATAAAATTAATATAGAGATGCTCAAACAACAGTACTATGTTTAATAAATTATCAGTTAGTTATTATAATAAATAAAACAAATAACTAAAATTAATAGAGGTGCTCAAACAACAGTTCCGTTGAATAATAAAATCAAATAAAACTGATTAAAATTAAATTTAATATAGAGATGCTCAAACAACAGTACTAAGTTCAATAAATGATCAATTATTAAATAAAATAATTAAAACAAATAAATTAAATTAACAATGAAATGCTCAAACAACAGTTCTGTGTTCAATAAATTATAAATTAAAAAAAAATTAAAACAAATAAATAAAATTAATATAGAGGTGTTCAAACATTAAAATGTAAAAAAATAAGTAAATAATGAAATAATAAAAAATATAAATTAAATGAATAAAATAAAACTTAACACAGAGATTCTCAAACTAACAACAGTATTATGATCAGTAAAAATTTTTTCTAATAATTATTTGATTTTTTATTAAACGTTAAATTACAGAAAAAAGACACGTCCATAGTTTATCCATTAGAAATTCATGGATTTTTATTGTCAATCGCAAAATGATGCTCCCATATTAAATAATACATATAAACAAAAAATACTGCAAAACAACACAGCACAGGTTTTACAGGTTATAAAATGAAAAATTAATTTATGTATAAAGGAAATGCATTTTATGTATTAGTCAAATGTTTAACAAACAGATAAAAAAAAAGTATATAAAAGTAACCAACTACTCAAAAATAAAAACCTAAAAAAAAAAAAGGCAGTGTATCAAACTTAAAGCAATGTCATTTTATAATTTATCATACAAAACGTGTCAAATGTCAAACAAAGTCATGTGGCATTTCATGGATGTTTCGGTCACCAGTACCCATACGCCTCTTCTTCGGTGTGGCTGCGCTGGTGCAGTTTGAGTGAGTTTAAGTGCGAGTAGGACTTGCCGCACTCCTCGCAGCTGTAGGGTTTCTCTCCGGTGTGCGATCGCTGGTGTGAAATCAGGTGTGAGTTGCAGTAGAAGCGTTTGCCACATTGTGGGCAGTTGTACGGTCTTTCTCCCGTGTGTATCCGCTGGTGGATCTTCAGATAGAAGCGCGTGGTGAATGTCTTTCCGCACTGAGGGCAGCGTGAGCTCCTCTCCGCCGCTGCGTCCCTGTGATCCGACGCCGACGGAGCCGCGTGGTTAGCCGCGCGCAGGGAGATCTCGCCCGATCTGTATGCTTCATCCATATGGTGCTGTACGTTCGGATCCGGCCGTCGGTTCTCGTATCGCTCGCCTGATTCTAGAGGAGACGCGTCCAAACTCTGGGCTTCGGAGTTCATGGGATATTCCTCGGAAACAGGTGAATTCCACAATCCGCTGGTCTTCATTTTACTTGTTAGGATGAAATCATTGCCTGCAGATTGAAGTACAGAGTGTTGATTATTACTAATGTGTCACGGGTATATTTGTAGCAATAGCTAAAAATACTTTGCATGGGTCAAAATGATCAGTTTTTCTTTTATATGCCACAAATCATTAGGATATTAAGTAAAGATCATGTTCTAGGGCTGTGACGGTGGCAGATTTTTTCCACCACGGTGGTAATGGACAAACTACTGTCGGTGGCGCGGTGTTCATATATTTATATATATAATTTTGAAACAAAAAATGAGTTTCAGAAATTATTAACAAACGTGCGTGTTTATTTTAGTCTAAAAAACACTGAAGTAAATATCAAAGAAGTTATACAGTTCAATAAGAAAGTAGGCAAAATAAGAACAGTGAATATTGAACAAACATTTGTTTGTAAATTTGTAACAACCTCGACCAACCCTTGTCTGGCGGCTCATCAAAATTACCGGCCCGAGTCCGACTGGAACCCAAGTCTTCTCTTTCGTTCCTATCACACTGTTGCATCCATCAAAATAGCTCTAGTTTTGTTTTGAATAGGAATGTGATTATATTTCTTTTCGTTTCTTAATAAATTTAATTTAGAAATATGTTTGGAACATTTATTGTTCGCAAAAGTTTTTGTTTTTGCTTTTTAAAATAACGACCAAGCGGCCAGAGGCAGGCAGCGAGTTGATCACAGTCTGTTTAATCAATTTTGCCTTTTCAAATCATCATGACTTGCCTAAAATAAAATCTTCAAACATTTCACAATGTTATTTTTTAAACGTTTAACTTAGAGAAATGCACGCTTTTATGTGCATACAATTGTTTGTTGGAGAGGGGAAGCTAAATGTGCTTTGCAGGACATGGAGGCGCCAGTGCAATCACATGCAAAAAAATTAAAATACACCATAGTCTTTGCTCAAAAAGGCAAGCGTAGCATATCATCAGGAACTATAAAGCGTCTAATTTTATTTGCATGCACTCACAATATCAACAAAACGTTGTGCTTTTGTGAAAATAAAGAAAACAAACAAGATGCGCTTTCTGATGTTGAACAGGAGCACTGCACAAAAATGAAACGAAACTCAGTGAAGACTTGCCTTACAGTCAGGATAAATATATCTATAGAAGCTTGAAATTATTACTATATTACTTTAAAACTAAAAAAATCAAATAGAAAACAAAAACTTCTTCATTATAAAATCCGTACAGATGCATTTCTCTATAAAGGCGCATCCAATGAGCAGATGGCGAGTCACAATCGTCATCTTTGCGACACTGGCTCAGAAAACACTAGTTTATTAATAATTTATTCAAGTATCTCCTTATTTCCCCCCCCGACACAAACATGGTAAATACTTTTCCTGGAGCTTTGCAAGCTTTAGCCTATTGCGTGCGTTTGAACGTGGATCTCTTCCAGCAGCTGCAAAGGCACTTGCGCTCACTGCTGCTGCCGGCGGAGACACTATACACGGCCACGGCAGAATAATTGTTGTAGAAACACTGTATTTTATGCTTGTTATAGATTGTGTGACGTCACGTGCAGCCGGTGGCAACTGACCATCGCGGTGCCAATCGACAACCACGGTGGCGCGGTTGTCATTGCGACCGTCACAGCCCTATCATGTTCCGTGTTCCAACCATAAATATATCAAAACTTAATTTTTGATTAGTAATATGCATTGCTAAGAACTTCATTTGGACAACTTTAACGGCGATTTTCTCAATATTTTGATTTTTGCACCCTCAGATTCCAGATTTTCAAACAGTTGTTTCTCGACCAAATATTGTTCTATCCTAACAAACCATACATCAATGGAAAACTTATTTATTTCCACTTTCAGATGATATACATATCTCAATTTCAGAAAACGGACCCTTATGACTGGTTTTGTGGTCCAGGCTCACATTTGATCAAAAAACTAGATAAAAAAAGTTCATCAAGACAAACTGGCTTGAAGCTGCTTGAGAAAGTTTGAAAAGATTTCAAAAGTTTGACGATTTTCAGTCTAAAATAGATTGATGTTTAAAATAGTTTTAAAGATAGACAGACAGATGGATACATAGATAGCATGTTGTTATCATGTTACTACCATGATTAACATGTTGTTAGCATGATTAGCAAGTAACTAGCATATTGTTAGCATGTTTCTAACATGATTAGCACATTGTCAACATGTTTCTAGCATGTTTAGCATGTTGCTAGCATGTTTTTGGCATGATTAGCATGTGTTAGCACGTTTCTAGAATGATTAGCAAGTTACTAGCATGTTGCTAGCATTGTTACTAACATGATTCGCATGTTACTAATGTGTTGCTAGCATGATTAACGTCAACATGTTTCTAACATGGTTGTAGCATGATTGGCATGTTGTTAGCATGTTTTTACATGATTAACATTTTGTTAACATGTTTATAGAATGATTAGCAAGTTACTAGCATGTTGCTAACACTTTTCTAACATGATTAACATGTTAATAGCATGTTGTTAGCATGTTTCTAACATGATTAGCATGTTGTCAACATGTTTCTAGCACATTTAGCATGTCGTTAGCATAATGTGTTGCTAGCATGATTAACGTCAACATGTTTCTAGCATGTTTGTAGCATAATTGGCATGTTGTTAACATGTTTTCGGCATGATTAGCATGTTGCTAGCATGTTTTTACATGATTAGCATTTTGTTAACATGTTTATAGAATGATTAGCAAGTTACTAGCATGTTGCTAACACTTTTCTAACATGATTAACATGTTAATAGCATGTTGTTAGCATGTTTCTAACATGATTAGCATGTTGTCAACATGTTTCTAGCACATTTAGCATGTCGTTAGCATAATGTGTTGCAGGCATGATTTTAGCATGATTAGCATGTGTTAGCACATTTCTAGAATGATTATCAAGTTACTAGCATGTTGTTAGCATTGTTGCTAACATGATTTGCATGTTACTAATGTGTTGCTAGCATGATTAACGTCAACATGTTTCTAGCATGTTTGTAGCATAATTGGCATGTTGTTAGCATGTTCTTGGCATGATTAGTATTTTGCTAACATGTTTTTTACACAATTAGCATGTTGTTAACATGTTTATAGAATGATTAGGAAGTTACTATCATGTTGCTAACATGTTTCTAACATGATTAATATGTTAATAGCATGTTGCTAGAATGATTAAGATGTAGTTAACATTATTAGCAAATAACTAGCATATTGTTAGCATGTTTCTAACATGATTAGCATGTCGTTAGCATGCTTTTTAACATTAGCATGTTGCTAGCATGTTTTTAGCATGATTAGCATGTGTTAGCATGTTTCTAGAATGATTATCAAGTTACTAGAATGTTGTTAGCATTGTTACTAACATGATTTGCATGTTACTGTTGTGTTGCAAGCATGATTAACGTCAACATGTTTCTAGCATGTTTGTAGCATAATTGGCATGTTGTTAACATGTTTTCGGCATGATTAGCATGTTGCTAGCATGTTTTTACATGATTAGCATTTTGTTAACATGTTTATAGAATGATTAGCAAGTTACTAGCATGCTGCTAACACGTTTCTGACATGATTAACATGTTAATAGCATGTTGTTAGAATGATTAAGATGTAGTCAGCATGATTAACAAGTAACTAACATATTGTTATCATGTTTCTAACATGATTAGCATGTTGTCAACATGTTTCTAGCACATTTAGCATGTTGTTACCATAATGTGTTGCTACCATGATTAATGTCAACATGTTTCTAACATGGTTGTAGCATGATTGGCATGTCATTAGCATGTTTTCGGCATGATTAGCATGTTGCTAACATGTTTTTAGCATGATTAGCATGTGTTAGCACATTTCTAGAATGATTATCAAGTTACTAGCATGTTGTTAGCATTGTTGCTAACATGATTTGCATGTTACTAATGTGTTGCTAGCATGATTAACGTCAACATGTTTCTAGCATGTTTGTAGCATAATTGGCATGTTGTTAGCATGTTCTTGGCATGATTAGTATTTTGCTAACATGTTTTTTACACAATTAGCATGTTGTTAACATGTTTATAGAATGACTAGGAAGTTACTATCATGTTGCTAACATGTTTCTAACATGATTAACATGTTAATAGCATGTTGCTAGAATGATTAAGATGTAGTTAACATTATTAGCAAATAACTAGCATATTGTTAGCATGTTTCTAACATGATTAGCATGTCGTTAGCATGCTTTTTAACATTAGCATGTTGCTAGCATGTTTTTAGCATGATTAGCATGTGTTAGCATGTTTCTAGAATGATTATCAAGTTACTAGAATGTTGTTAGCATTGTTACTAACATGATTTGCATGTTACTGTTGTGTTGCAAGCATGATTAACGTCAACATGTTTCTAGCATAATTGGCATGTTAACATGTTTGTAGCATGATTAACATGTTGCTAGCATGTTTTTACATGATTAGCATTTTGTTAACACATTTATAGAATGACTAGCAAGTTACTAGCATGTTGCTAACACGTTTCTAACATGATTAACATGTTAATAGCATGTTGTTAGAATGATTAACTTGTCGTTAGCATGTTGGTAACAAGTTTTTAACATGATTCTAGCATGTTTGATCAGCAGGTTATTAGCATGTCGCTAGCTTGTTTTTAACATGATTAACATAGTGATAGCATATTGTTAGCATGATTTAACATTGCTAGCATGTTTTAGCATGTTGACACCATGATTATCATGTTGCTAGCCTGAATTAGTACATTAATAGCATGTCTTAAGCTAGATGTTAAGCTTAATAGATGGAAACACTAGTGGAAGCGTTTGACCCTCAAAGACGAGACAGCCGCCCGTGGCTAAAAATAACTATTGTTATTAAATATCTAATAACTTTTGAACCGCTCATCCGATCTGAATGCTTTAAAAAGTACCACAAAGCTGAGATTCTCCGCTTTTTCCTGTCTCGTTTGTCTCATTTTTTTTTTTTTTAATTGATTGAACAAACAGTACAAGAACATAGCCAAGGGATCACATACAAAACTATAAAATAACCAGTAATAATAAATTAAACAAACGACAAACACAAACGCTTACACATTAATAATAAAATAAAAAAATGTTACCAAAATAAATAAATGAATACAAATAAGAATAACAAATAAAAACACCACAATGAGAATGACATTACAATAACATTACAAGGATATTCGATTAAGCGCACATGAGGAAAGCATCTAAATACATGGATTTTCTTTAAATACCTCTGTAAAATATTCTAAATAAACCTAAGGAATCTTAGTTTTTTTTATTCTGCATAAGATGAAGAGATTTTAGAAGTGCGTTTAGTTCAGTTTTAAAAAGGGGATAGGATGGGTAACTATTTGCGAATTTTTGTTTGAGTATGAAAAATTTACCATATAAAATAAAAAATTAATTGTATGTTCCAGGGGTTTATTTGTAGTATTATTATAATAAAAAATAATGTCTTTTAAACTAAAGGAGTGTACAACATTGGCAGAATCAAATATAAAAGATCCTAGGTCAGACCAAAATTGCTTGGATAAAGGACAATAAAAAAAAGAGGTACTAAAGTCTCCTCTGTTTGTTTGCAAAAAGAGCATGAGCTGTCAATGTCCGAATATTTAGAAACATTAGAATTAACAGGATGTATTTTATGTAAAATTAAAATGTGTTTCCTTTACTTTATTAGAAATACAATATTTCCCAGGTAAGAGCCAAGTTCTTTTCCAGTCTATATCATCAACCAAGGACCTCCAGTAGAACTTTCCTCTTGAAGAAATGTTCCTTTTAAATTGAAAAATTTGGCGCAGATGCCTATTATTACATTTCTCGTCTAACAGATCAACGCCTTCCAATAGCAAAGTAGACTGAGTAACAAGTGAACTGCTTGGATTAAATAAAGAGTGACTTTTAATTAGGTGAATTAATCCAGGTGAAATGGCTTTAACCACCTTATTAAACTCTTTTGGAGGAACTGGGAAACTATGGTATGTCATAAATTGCTCATAAGTGAACTCCTTAGTGAACGTGATTAAGTCATCACATTTTGATCGCATTGATTCGTCAGAGGAAACCAATGCATTTCATTCCTCTCAGCCAAGCAGGAACGATTGTTGACGCTTAGTCCCACCCCCGTGCCTAAATTGGTTCGAACTGTCATCTATTCAACCAATAAATATCATTTTTGGACTTTTGAACCACTAATTAGCATGTTTCTTTGGAAATTTGAAGAAACTCAAAGTGAAAGTAAAGTACGTCATGCGTGCATGAAAACAAACACAAAATAACACATTTGCATGACAGCACTCTCTGAAAAAGCATAGAAAAACACATGACAAAGCGCTTGACACAAAACAAAACAAAACAAGGATGAAACAGCTGTACATATCCGATAATCTGCTGGAATTTGTTTTCACGTCACTATGCGCTGTCTGCTATCCAATAAAACGCAAATACAGGCTGCGGATCGATCCATTAGACTGTATATTACGGTAATTCTTCTAGTTTATAAAGATCATTTGTGCTTTTTTTCTGTTGCACTCTGTATATTTTCTCTCATTATGCGTGTAGTTTGTGAATCATTTGCACTGTTTGTATATTTGTTGCACAAGACCATTGCCGTTTGTTGTTCATACTCTGAAAATATATTTCTCTGAAAAAAAAAAACTCACCTTTTATTTATTTTTATTTTATTTTTTACTATGTTTTCTTATTACATAATACTGTTTCCATTTACTTTAAATCCTAAACATTTTTGAACACATCTATATTGTCAATAAACTAAATAGACCTCTTTTTCACTGAAAAGCACCTATAACAATATTGTAATATATGGCTATAAATTGTTTGGGGGATGTTATATGTAGATAAAATTTTATTTTGAAGTGTAAAACACCCAAATACAACTTTCTAAACAAAAAAATCCAAACTTCATGAGTTTCTGTTTGATTGCACAGTAAAAAAAAGCCTCCAATTGTTGCTTGCGATTTTCTTAAAATTTTGGAAATTCATTAATTCTTAGAGAAGACAACAAAGAAAAGTGCAGGCGTGTCAGGTGCCCCGAAAATGTCCTAGGTCTTTAAGGATTAATACTGCGCCCAAACAAATTCTGGCTGTAAACTCATGTTTTGCGAAATCAACCTCAAATTTGGAACACAACTTGTTTAGATTTACAGGTTTAATTAACTTTGGAAACATATTTCATATAAAATTTTAAAATAGTATTTTATATATTTTTCAAAACTTCCATAATGTTTTTTTAGTTTAATTTTTTAAACTTTTTTTTTTTCACCTCAGCAATATCCTGCCAAGTGTTGTTTTTTTTAAAAAAAAGGATACAAAACATAAGTCTGTGCTCCAAAGCATTCCATTTTTATGACAGTTTAAGCTGGAAATGACGTACTCTAAAAGTGGTTGACAGGTAATAAATGGATCATAAAATATAATTTAGTACCATAAAACCTAAAAATACGAAACATTAAATTAAAAAAATAAGTACATTCATTAAATTAAAATAAAATAAATTTAAAAACTGGTCATTTCTGACTGCTGTACGAACAACACCAGAGGGTTCAAAACAAAAACACAATTTGTTCAAAAAATTGCCGTTTAATAATAAAAAGAAATTTTAGTTTTATCCTCTGTTGTACCAAAACTTGACATCAAAACCAAGGCACACACGGATTCATCATTTTTGTGTTACACCCCTACTTTACAGTAATTCAGCATCCGCATACATATTGTACACTAAATCTGATGCTTCATAAATAGCTAATAAAGGTCCCTGATTCTAAAGACTAGTTAGTCGGACTAGTACTGATCTCTCACCCTCTCTAGCTGGTCCTGTTGTTCCTGCGCTGAAACTGTCCTGGTCGTCCACCTCTGGACCCAACGGGCAAAGAGACGGAGAAACTAGAAATAAAAACATCATGGAATCAATCAAACAAGTATAAAATGACACAGAATGTAGATAAGAATATATCTGACAATCACAGAGAGTAAATATATGGTAGCACTATCATTTTCTTATTTTAAAAAGTGCATGTGCTTTACTTGGTCCGCTGTCCCACTGCCCGTCCTCCATGTGCTCCTCTTTGATCTGAATGGATTTAATTCCATCTTCCTGCATGTGAGAATCAAGTTAGTATATAAACATTTGCAGAAGAAGAATGCAATAATGAAGCAATCCTTACATTCAGTGCAAACGTCTGTGCTGAAGAATCGTCTGTGTACGTCTCTGTCTGCGTTTCTCCATCGTGATTTTCATTAAACTTTACGAGGTTGAGGTTTACCTCTGATGAGAAAAACAAACAGTAGAAATTATTTTTTAAACTGCATGAAAAAAAATGCACGTCTCTGTATAAGAAACAGAAACCTCTGTCATCATTTATTCACCCTCATTTTACATTTATGAACAGTGATTCACAATCATATGGTTTTGGAATAACATGAGGGCGAGTATATGATGACAGATTAGTAATAATAACACCAGTATGCATCATTCTGATACCTACAGTTGAGGTCAAAAGTTTACACCCCCTTTCAGAATCTGCAAAATGTTAATTATTTTACCAAAACAAGAAGGATCATACAAAATGCATGTTGTTTTTTTTATTTAGTACTGGCCTGAATAAGATGTTTCACGTAAAGACACATATAATACACAAGAGAAAATAATAGTTGAATTTATAAAAATGACCCTTCTCAAAAGTTTACATATGCTTGATTTTTAATACTGTGTTGTTCCCTGAATGATCCACAGCTTTAGTGATAGTTGAACCCTTTCCAACAATGACTGTATGATTTTAAGATCCATCTTTTCACACTGAGGACAACTGAGGGACTCATATTCAACTATTAAAGAAGGCTCAAACACTCACTGATGCTCCAGAAGGAAAAACCATGTGTTAAGACTCAGGGGGGTGAAAACTTTTGGAATTTGAAGATCAAGATAAATGTAATTTATTTTGCCTTCTGGGGAACATGCAAGTATCTTCTGTAGCTTCTGAAAGGCAGTACTAAATGAAAAAAAGGCAAAATATTAAAAACGTACACACATTCATTCTGTTCAAAAGTTTTCACCCCCAGCCCCTAATGCATGGTTTTTCCTTTTAGATCATTAGTAAGAGTTTTTAACCTTCTGTAATAGTTGCATATGAGTCCCTCAGTTGTCCTCAGTGTGAAAACACAGATCTCAAAACCATACAGTCATTGCTGGAAAGGGTTCAATTACACAAAAACGCTGAACAAAACCACAGAATCTGTGTGACCTGAAGGATTTTTCTGAAGAACTGTTCAGGACAAACAATGGACTCATGAGCAACTATCACTAAACAAAAACACATTTTAGGAATCAAGCATATGTAAACTTTTTTAGAAATTCTATTATTATTTTTCTTGTGTACTACATGTAAATGTCTTTTATGTAAAATATCTTATCCAGGTCAGTACTAAATAAAAAAAACATGCATTTTGTATGATCCCTCTGGTTTTGGTAAAATAGTTAACATTTTGCATATTTTGCAAGGTGTATGTAAACTTTTTGGCCCATTTCTATATTTTATTTAAAGTCAACATGAATCTGAATTATTGCAACCCATTTCACTTAAGTATTGTATCATCATAAAGCAATGAGAATGGGACTTGATTTTATCCATTTCGAATGATTAAAAGTGGATGTTTCAAACCAGATCTGAATGCAAGTTCACTGTCCAAATTAAACTTTACCTTCACGCCGTCGTTTGGACTTCGGAGTTTGAACCGAAACGCTCTTTTTCTGACCGTAAGCCGGACACTGACAGGAAACATCCCGAGTCTGCGGCTGTCAGACG
Organism: Labeo rohita; assembly: GCF_022985175.1. Classification (NCBI taxonomy): domain Eukaryota; kingdom Metazoa; phylum Chordata; class Actinopteri; order Cypriniformes; family Cyprinidae; genus Labeo; species Labeo rohita. The sequence continues at coordinate 38,621,819 of NC_066870.1, forward strand.
GACGCAAACAAACGCATGCATGGATGAACGGCCATCTACACTTACACAAACTACTCTCTCTCATGTTAACAACATGATGCGTTGATATACTGTAACATTTTCAATTGCACTTTCAAGGCTACTTAGTTGCACTTACCTTCGCGGCGGGTGACGCGCCGACGGTGTAAACGGACGGAACGGCTTTATCTGTCAAACACAGGACTTTAGCGAAACCCATCTCGTGCTGCGTTAAATTCTGAAAGCATTCACGCGTGAAATGCCGCGAGCACAAACGCGAATTCTCCGTTACGCCTCCTTCTTCGAAGTGTAGAAACTCAAGCCAGCGAGTGCGTAACCACGGTACCTTCGGGATGGGGAACAACGTTTTAAGAGGAAAACATCCGAAAACGCACCTTTTCACCATCGCTGCGTTCGCAGCTGCGCTAGTTTGTGTGACAGGCTGAGGGGGCGTGGTTAGAACGCGGGACGCGCGCTATTGGCTGAAGCGCAGCGGGGCCTTACATACGTCACCAGCGAAGGGAAGTCGTTTGAGCGGAAGCGCAAGTTGTTAAAATACAATTAAAGATTAAAAATCTCAGCATCATGCTGACTCTAAATGATCGCTGGTGTGTCTGTAGGTGAGAGTACCTCTCTGTCCGCTGTTGTTGACTTGTGTTCCCACCGAGCGCAAGTTCGCTTGGTTCTGTCGGGCAGATCGCAGCTCGTTCTCGGTGAACTGGAGCTTCACCAGCAGCGTCTCGACCTCCATCTGGCGGCGCGTCATCTCCTGCTCCACCGCGCGGCTCATCTCCAGCAGAGCGCATTTGGCGAAGCGCTCGAGGATGGACGCCAGCTGCGCGTGGATATCGACCGATGTAGACATTCTAGTCGCTTATCTGTCGAGTAAAGTCTGTTGTTTGTGATGAGAGCGTGTGTGGTCCAGATGATGCTCGTTTGGCGACTCTGAAACCGGAGAAGCTCGCGTCCGATCTGGTGCTTTCCTTTGGTGAATGCCGAGCGCGCATCAATAGTGTTTACACAAATCTCACAAAACAGTTGGCCATTTCCTAGTGAAGTACGTCACCGGTTGAAGGCCCAATAGATTTTGGGCTGTTTCTTCCAAAACACCGTAAATCCAATATTAGAAGCGCCACAAAAACGGATGCGCTTTGATATGGAGTGAAACAGGGCGCAAATTGCGGGTTTATATTTTACAATAAACATCTACCGAATAATTGCAATTTTACATATTGATATCCAACAGCATTTTTAAATGTTTTAGTAAAAGTTACTTACAATTATTTACTCCTGGTATCAAATACACATCTGTTCGTGGATGTAACCGTGGCAACAGAGACAGGCGGTTGATGACAAAACCTATTACTTATTTTTGATTTCCATATATATTACAAGGAAACTTTGTGTTTTTAAAAAAGCATTTAGTGGATAAGCAGTTAAGAAATGGCTCATATATGTCTCCAAGACAGTTTGGGATGCTCAAGACTGACTTTTTGTCTTTAATCATAGGAACAAATACTGTTTATACAAAAACTTGACAACTATATATTGTCGGGATCAGTAAGATTTTTAATGTTTTTAAATAAGACTTTACTGCTCATCAGGGCTGCATTTATTTGATTAAAAATGCAGAAAAAATAGTAGTATTGTGAAAAATTTTTGTAATTTAAAAAAGCGTTTTTCTATTTTAATATACTTTAAAATAGAATTTATTCCTGTGATGAAACCTGAATTTTCAGCATCATTACTTCAGTCTTCAGTGTCACATGATCTTTCAGAAATCACTCCAATATGCTGATTTCCTGTGTTTATTTGATTAGAAATGCAGTAAAAAATGTGAAATATTATTATAGTTTAAAATATCTATTGTCTATTTTAATATACTTTAAAATTTAATTTATTTCTGTGATGAAACCTGAATTTTCAGTATCATTACTTCAGTCTTCAGTGTCACATGATCCTTCAGAAATCATTCTAATATTCTGATTTGCTGCTCAAGAAACTTTTCTGATTATTATGAATGTTGAAAACACTTGGGCTGCACAATATTTTTTTGGTAACCTGTGATTTTTTCAGGATTCTTTGATGAATCAAACGGTAAAAGGAACAGCATTTATTTAAAATTAAATGTCCAAATTTAGGCTCAGTAAATCTTTTCTTTCTTTGTTTGAAAGAAATTAATACTTTTATTCAGCAAAGAATGTGTTAAATTGATAAATAGTGATAGTAAAGACAAAATTATATTTTGAATAAATGCTGCTCTTTTTTATTTTTTATTCATCAGATAACCTTGAAACATATCACAGGTTCCAAAAAAAAAAAAAAAAAAAAAAAAAAAAAAATTAATTGATAATAAACATTTTAGAATGATTTCTGAATGGCCAAGCAACATAACAGACTGTTTTTGTAAAGCTTAAAAAAAAAAACTACAAATGGCTCCGACTGCTCTTACATTAAAAATAAGGTAGATTCTTTGAAATCCTGATATCTTGAAATATATTTCTGAGAAATAAGAGCTCTAATTAGGTGAAAGCATTAAAACACACACACACACACACACACACAAACATATTTATAATGAAAATACTAATTTATTGAAGTTAAATGCGTAGAATATTTGAATGTTTACACAGACTAAAATACATAAAACATCATATACAGACTGAGTATTCATGCCTTAATTAAGCAGATGTGTTTGGCTTCTTATGCAATTGTTCCTGAGCTTTTATATTCCTGTTAGAATGTAACTAAAAGGAACTGAAAATGAACATGCTGGCTGAAAATAAACTAGTTTATTTTTATGGAGTGGCTGATTTGTAAACAACCATTTTGTTTTATTAAGTGATAAAAATATTTATTTAAAGGAGAAGTCCACTTCCAGAACAACAATTCACAAAAAATTTACTCACCCCCTTGTCATCCAAAATTTTCATGACTTTCTGTATTCAGTTGAAGAAATTATGGTTTTTGAGGAAAACAACTCAGGTTTTTTCTCCATATAATGGACTTCATTGGTGCCCCGATTTTGAACTTCCAAAATGTAGTTTAAATGCAGCTTCAAAGGCTCTAAACGATCCCAGCTGAGGAAGAAGGGTCTTATCTAGAAACGTTTAGTCTCGAAACGATTAGTCATTTTTTTCTAAAAATAAAAATGTGTATACTTTTTAAGCACAAAAGCTTGTGTAGCACTGGGATATGTGTTTACGTACTATTGAATCATGTCGAAAGGTCACGCAGAACGTAGGCAGAACTACAGACCAGTGTTTACAAAGCAAACACGCAAAGACTAAGACTAAAGTGCAAGACTAAGTGCAAGCGAGTCAAACACTGTTTACAAACAAAAAGGTGCAACGATGTCGGACGATTCTGAAGTTGTAGGAGGAAATAAGATGGAGTTTTTCGCCATACTCAGTACACAGACGATGAACTTACATGTGATTCGTAGTAGTGATGGGAAGTTCGAATCATTTCACCGACTCGGATCTTTGAGTCTCGTTCAGCAAAATGAACAAATCGTTTTTGAGTCATTTCGTTCATTTTAGCAAAATCAGCATCATGTGACCATAAGATGAATGAACGACTCGAAAAACCCAAAGACTCAAAACAGGTGAACTAATTTCAGTACAGAACCTAATAGGATGCATACACAAACGTTGATCACACGACAAACAAGACAAAACTATAATACTTTAAGAAACAGAAAAGATTCATTCATTGTTTACCTGGGTCTTTAGTCTATGATTAGCTCACCTCACCTCTTATCTGACAAGTTTTCGGGTTTGAGTCGTTCGTTCATCACGTGACAGCCCAATAAGATGAACGAACAACACAAAAAACCTGAAGACTCGAAACAGATGAAGTAATTCCAGTACAGAACCTAATAGGATGTTGCGCATGCGCGACTGAACGAATCACTCCCCGAGACGACTCGTTCTTCCCGAGTCACATTAAAGATTCATTAAAAATGAACAAATCGTTCAAGAACGACCCACCACTAATTCGTAGCATCATGGACGCGCATCCCAAAGCCTGTGCTACACCAGCTTTTGTGCTTAAAAAGTATACAAATTTTTATTTTCCGAAAAATTACAGATTGTTTCGCTAAATAATATCCTTCTTCCTCAGCTGGGATCGTTTAGAGCCTTTGAAGCTGCATTTAAACTACATTTTGGAAGTTCAAAATCATGAAGTCCATTATAAGGAGAAAAATCCTGAAATGCATTTCTCAAAAACCACAATTTCTTGGTTGACAAAGGGGTGAGTAAATTATTTGTAAATTGTTGTTCTGGAAGAGGACTTAACAGATGCATTTCTCAGCTATACAAACCTTTTAACCCCATATACATGTTTTATTATATGAAAATGAGTATACTGATTGAAAATGTGAAAACCTTCCTTTGCACATAATATTTTACACAGTTGTTCCCCTCCTTAGTTATTAGTCCACGTTAGTCAGTTTTCCCATCTTTCCGGGGCTCTCTGTCCCACTGCGTTCCTGACAGTCTCTCTGTGCTTCCTCTCTCTCGGCTCCTCTTCTCTGTGGCTCGAGCGACGGCTTCATCGAAACACATGCTGATGCCGCTGTTCCTCTTCGCCTCTCTGTCCTCTCTCCTCCGTTCCATCCCGCCTTCCCAAGTCCCCAGTCTCTCTCTGGGATCCTCGGCGTCCAGCCTCGTCTCGTCCGCATCAGCTGGGCTCAGCTGTGTTTTACAGTTCTCTGCGTTTTCATCCTCGTCTCCATGTTCTTCGGCCTGTGCTTCTTTATCATCGTGTTGTTTGTGCTGAAGCTGTTTTCTGAGCGTGAACGCAGTGAGTTTGGAGTTTTGAGGTTTGGGAGGAACGGCAGGAACTGCTTTCATTGGATTCGCAGGTTTGCGTGGAGAACGTTTGGGAGGCTTGGCTGAGATCTTGTCTGGGTTGACAGACGCCTTCTCTTTCAAATCTTTGCTTTCAGTGTGCTCTTGTTGAATCTCGTCTGGTTGGTGCACCAAGGTGGACTTTTCCACATCATCTCCACCTTCAGGAGAAACAGAACTTTCCTCAGCAGAACTTTCTGTTTTTACATTCACATCCTCCTCAGAGGTTCCTTCACTGCTTTCCTCTACATCTTCCCGTCTTTCAGCTTCATTTTTGTCTTGTTCTCCTTCTACATTCTCAGATTCTTCATTATTTTCCTTTAAGTCTTCTTGTCTTGCAGCTTCTTGTTCTTCTTCTTTTGCATGTTTTTCATCTCCTTCTCCACCGTTTTCCTCTAAATCTTGTATTTCTGCTTCTTCTTCAGATCTATCGTTTGCATTTTCCTCACAATCACCATTATTTTCCTTGAAATCTTGTATTTCAGCTTCGTTTTTGTCTTGTTCTCCTTCTTCAGATCCATCATTTGCATTTTCCCCACAATCTAAACCATCTTCCTCTAAATCATCTTGTCTTTCAGTTTTATTTTTGTCTTGTTCTACTTCTTTAGATCCATCTTTTGCATTTTCCTCACTATCTTCCTCTAAATGTTCTTTTGTTTCAGTCATGTTTACTTGTTCATGTTCTTCGTTCTCATCATGAGCTTTTGCATCTTCCTCAACATCTTCACACTTTCCTTCATCTGTATTGGTTTTGGTGTTGTTCTCCCTCTCTTCTTCATTTTCCTGGGATTGTTCCAGCTCTACTATAACTTTCGTTTCCTCTCTCTTCTCATCCTCCTCCGTTTGACTTTCTTCCATTTTTGTTTCATTTATAATCTGCGTTTGTTCCTCCGGCGGTTGATCTTGAGGAGCTGCATCCGTGAGCTCATTGGTAATTGTTACCTCGCTGTTACCATGGTAACCGTCAGCATCCAGCACCTGCTGAGCATCCTCAGTTGGAGACGGTGCTGGGATGTTCTCAGGAACGTTGGTGCTGTCGGTCTCAATCTCAATTTGTTCAGGTTCTGGTGAAGGAGGAATTGAGTCCGGTCCAAAATAAGTGTCTTGTTCGCTGGGTTCACTGTCTGAATTATCTTCACCTCTGTACAAATACAAAAGTCAAACATTACACAAATACTACATAGTTTGTGTTGTTACAACCCAGTATTTTTCTCTTTCTGCCTTGAAAAACAAGTAGAGGAGATTATTAGAGTATTCAGGTTGGTGTTTTCCATACAAAAGAAAGCATACAGTGACTAAAGACTGTCAAGCTCCAATAATGACCATAAATAAATAAAATGCTTGAAAAAAGTGGTCCTTATTAATATTGGGAAGATTTTCAGTCTAGTAATTAAATGTTTCAAAAATGTATTTAGAAAATAAATGAGTAATAATTTAATCATTATTTACCCAAAATTTCTGTGTGCTATTTATTTTTATGAAATATATATTAATGTATTATTATTATATTTAATTTATAAATTAATTGAAATAATATAATATATATATATTTTTAAATAGTTAATTTAAATGTTTATCAAAAAATTTCAGTGAATCAAATGATTAAATTATTTTTATTTATTATTATTTCTATTAATTAAAAAAATATATATTTTTATTTTATTTACCACTATTTGTGTGCTGTCCAGAGGCAGACAGTAGTGTTTTTACTTTGTTGTAAAAGTACTTTTTAAGTGTCTGTACTTTATCAAATATTTAGTTTTTCTTTAGAAAACTTTACTTTACAACATTCCAAAGCGTAATATTATAGTTTTAGTGCACTATGTTTCATATTTAATATCATTTTAACACTTAATTACATTAGAAATCTATTACTTTCTTACGTTTACTCAAGTAAAAGTAATTCAAAGATTTACTCGAGTACAAGAAAGTACTACATTTTTAATGTTCTTAAGTATTAAAGGTAAAACAAACAACAATTTTTATTTATGAAATGTCGTGCAGTAACATTTTGCAAGTATGACATTAGGCTTTAGAGTGTAGTGAAGTAAAGTTTTCCAGAAAGAAAAACACTTTGATTAATTTACTTAAGTAAAAAAATACTTCACTACTGTCCACCTTTCATTCAGTACATTTATACAAAACCAATGTCAGAAATATTTAATTTAACTTAATTATTTATAATTTTTTAAGTAAAAATGTACAATAAATGTTCTGTTTCTTTTGGACACAAAGCATCATATGGCTTCAAAAAAACAAGTGTAATAGAGCACATAAATTGTATGCATTATTAGGGTATTTTGTGTCATTTTTGGACCTTGACAACCTCTTTAAGAGCAGTTTAATGTTTTTACAGAGGAAATAAAGTCATATGGGTGATAAATGATGACATTAACTTTAATTTCGGAAGAACTCAGGTACTTACACCAGTGTGTGTTTATCATTCTCCACATCTTTTGAATCGTCGTTCTTCTTTTCATCCAAATGCACTTCAATCTTTAACACATCTGAATTGAGATGTTCTTCACTAAGCGGTGATTTAGCTTCGCTACTGTGTGTCAATGCAGAAGCTGCAGGAATCGTGTCTTCTGACTGGTCGATGGACTGCACGTCTGTATTGTTCTCTGGAGGAAGTGTGGTTGATTGGTTACTAGTGTGAAGATCTACATCATTGCTAGTAGACGAGTCAGCGGTGGTTTGTGGAATCAACCAGGAGAGACCCTGAAAGTCCCGATGGGCTGGGAGACTTTTACAAAACATGTCCTCATATTCAGAACTTTTATCAGACTCAATATCATCATCTTCATCTTCATCATCATCATTAGGACTGTACTCATCATCTGAGGAATATGATGGTGCCGGCAGGAAGTTGCGGGACTTATATGGCAGGCTGTGTGATTTTCCAGGAAGAGGCCTGTGTGTGAACGACGGGCTGCTGCTATTGGCTGCAGGTGTTTGACAGTCATTAGTGCAGTTTTGCGACGAGCAGGAAATGGCATGATTATCCTTGTTCTCATCCTCCTCTTCCTCATATTCATTTTCACAAGGCGCCTCGACTGAGAACTCAACCTGGAGAAGACAGAAAGAAGGACAGACATCAGATACAGAAATATTAAGGCTTCATAAGTGTGCTCACCATATACAAACAAAAAACAACAGTATTAAACTATTTTATAAGATTGATCATTCACACATATCATTCATCATAAACACACCTGATGTGCCGCACAGCTGTCAATTGAGTCCAGAAACCCGAAAGCTTCCTGGAAATCCATGGGCAGATCCGGAAACTCCATGTCCTCGTAGTAGTGCGGACTGGCAAGTTCCTGATGGTGGTTACCTCTCATATCTGTGGGAAAACCATTCACAATTGCCTTCATTTTCTACCACACACTTTCCTCAAAGACCTCATGTAATGAGCAATCAAAATTTCCTACAAATTATTTTAAGATTTATGGCAAAATTCTAAAGGCAAAAACATTATTTCATGCACTGGTCAGTTTTCGACTTTGGGCTGTTTGGCTTTTCATAACATAATGTTTCAGACTAGTGGAAAGAAAACTTCCAAAAACACATTTAAGGCAAGACACCCAAGGTGAATAATGTAAAAAACATAACTAATATATCTCGCCATACTTACTCAGGTGATTGATTACATTAAGAATTGTGAACATGTTTTTGCGTTTCAGTAATTTGCATACATTTCCAGAACAGAAATCTGAACATTAGTTCAACATTCTTGTTTGGTTTTGCTGATATATTAGATTTAAAGGTTTTTACAGAAGGAATTTTGAATTTACTCTTATTATCACTCCATAAATAAGAAAATACTGTCAACAAACAGGAAAAATACATTTTCACCGTGCTTTTACGAATGAAATGTTAAAAATATAAATCAAAGTGAATGATATTAACAAATCCCTCAGTAAAAACTTTCAGAATGTAGAGAGGAATAAAACTGTAAGTTTTGGTGTTTGGAAGTGCTGCTAAAGTGGAGAAACAAACTCACTGTCTTTAAAGATATGTGTTTTCACCACGTTTTTAAGAGTAAAATGTTGCATAAATCAGTGTAAAAATTATATGAACAAACCCCTCTGTAAAATCCTTCACAATATAAACAAGAATAAAACTGTAAGTTTTGGTGTTTGTAAGTGCTGCTAAAGTGGAGAAACAAACTCACGTCCTTTAAAAATATGCATTTTCACCACATTTTTAAAGTGTAAAAGGTCATATAAATCCATGTGAATGATATATGAACAAACCCATCAGTAAAACCCTTCAGAATGTAGAGAGGAATAAAACTGTAAGTTTTGGTGTTTGTAAGTGCTGCTAAAGTGGAGAAACAAACTCACATGCATTTAAAGATAGCATTTTTACCACGTTTTTAAGAGTAAAAGATCATATCAATCCATGTGAATTAAATATGAACAAACCCCACAGTAAAAAACCTCAGAATATAGAGAGGAATAAAACTGTAAGTTTTGGTGTTTGTAAGTGCTGGTAAAGTGGAGAAACAAACTCACGTCCTTTAAAAATATGCATTTTCACCACGTTTTTTAAGAGTAAAAGGTCATATAAATCCATGTGAATGATATATGAACAAACCCATCAGTAAAAACCTTCAGAATGTAGAGAGGAATAAAACTCTAAGTTTTGGTGTTTGTAAGTGCTGCTAAAGTAGAGAAAAAACTTTCAAAGATACGTTTCGTAATTCTAAACTCTAGAGGCGCAAATAGATAAAGTGTATTTTGGATGTTTTTACCAGTAGTAAAAAAAAAACGTGAAAATTAACCAGTGTATGTAAAAAAAAAAAGTTTTTGTCTGTAGCACCTTGCCTTAAAGTGTTCATTTTATTGAGCTTTATCTATTTGAGCCTATAGATTTTAATTCCAATTCATATATTTGAAAGTTTCTTTCTCCACTTCAGCAGCACTTACAAACACCAAAACTTAGAGTTTCATACTTCTTCATGTTCTCAAAATTTTAACAGAGGTTTGTTCATCTTACATTCACCTGATTTTATTATTGCACTTTATCTACTTGTGTCTGTAGATTTTAGGCTGTTTTCTCAAATGAGTTTTTTCTTCACATTAGGTGCATTTAGAAACACCAAGACTTTGGGTTTTATTTCTCTCTATATTCTGAAAGTTTTTACCGAGGGGTTTGTTCTTATCACTCTTTGATTTATATTTGTAACATTTTATTCCTAAAAACATGGTGAAAATGTATGTTTTTTCTTTTGACAGTATTTTTTGATTTATGCAAGGGCAAAAAGAGAAATACAAAATCCCCTCTGTAAAAACCATCAACCAATTTTGAACCAATGTTCAGGATTCTGCTTTGGAAATATTTGCAAATTACATTTGCATACTTAAACATAATATTTCAGTATTTCAACTCTATTTACCTGTAGTGTCTTGCTTAACATTTAAAATAAAAACATTGCAAAAAAAAAAAACATTTTCATATCAGTGAATAATAATCTCAATATTTCTCTCTTACCCATGTAATCCTCTTCTGTGGTTTCCTCTTTGTTTTGTGGTTGTTTATTTTCTACATTTTCCTTCGTAGGCTCTTGTTTCTGGCTCAGATTTTCTTTCTCTGCTTCTTCTTTCCCACTCGGTGTGTCTCCTTTTTCTGGCACGTCGTTCTCCTTTCTTGTAATCTCTGCTATATCCTCGCCACAATCCACCTGACTTTCCACATTGCTCTTGCTTTCTCTTTCCCTCTCTTGAACATCATCACTTTTGCTCTGTGGATTCCCATCTGTGGACTCTGTCTCTGTTCCTGTGCTCTTAATGTCCTCATCTTCAGCTTCGTCTCCTTGCAGGGGTTGTTCCTTCTCGTTCCAGCCACCGTGCAGGACACCCAGAGCCAGTCCAGACGTTATATGAAGCGGGACGGTCACAGAAAACGGTCCCGATATGTGTATCCCGGCACGCCGCTCTGCTTTGCTGGTCAATCCGGGTGATCTGGTCACGCCCTGCAACGCCCCCTCAGCTCCGCTGGCTCCGCCCCCAGACTCCAGACGGCTATAGGTGCCCGGAGTCCCTCCGCTCACCATGCTGACCTGAGCTCCGCCCGTTCGCCTGTACGTCACCGCATATCCACTAGACACGCCCCCGCCGACAGAAGCCACACCCTCTGAGCTGCCCGACGCCGTGGACAGAACCAGGGGAGGAATAAGAGCTGCCGGATGTTTGGTATCTGAGACACAAACGCAATAATACTGACACATAAGATTATGTTCATTCAAATGTTTGGGGTTGATTTAGTGTTATTTTACTCACTAAGGCTGCATTTATTTGATATAAAATACTGTAAAAATTATGAAATATTATTATAATTTAAAACAGCTGTTTTCTATGTGAATGTATGTTAAAATTTAATTTATTTCTGTGATCAAAGCTGAATTTTCAGCATCATTACTCCAGTCTTCAGTGTCACTAATATGCTGAATTTGCTGTCTAAGAAACATTTCTGATTATTAGTAATGTTGAAAACAGTTGCCCAGTATTATAGAAATCGAAATCTTTTGTGACATTATAAATGCTTGATTCATTTAAATTTAATGCATCCTTTGTGAATAACAGTATTAATGCCTTTCAGAAATCTTTTTACAGAAACTGATGTAAAAACACTTTTCATACCGTCTACTGCATAAGGACCTGAGGCTAGGGAGTCCATGCTCTTCGCCGGCCTCAAAGCCGTCTTTTCTTTATCTGTGCGTTTAGGAGATACAAATAAATGTGCATCAATAGTGAAAAACAAAAGAAACAAAAGCTATGAATTAGATGTGCATTTGTAGTTAATAATCTGTTGATTTCCTTCATGCAAAAACTCATTTAGCTTTTTACAGAATACTCTATAGTTAAGTCGTTTGATGTACAGTGAGACGCTCACACCTTTAGGACAGTATTTGTTCTTCTTGCGCGGATCTTGGAGTCTCCCGCCCAAATTAAAGATGGATCTCCACTTCCTTCCTTTGAGGGAGCCCTTCCTCCTGAACACAACACAAACGGTCTTGGTTATCTCTATGATCAATGAAGCAGTGGAATAAAATAAACAAATAAAATAAAACTCTAAAACAGATAAAACAAAATAAAATAAATGACATTTATTAAATGACAAAGATTTAATTTAATTTATGAAGAATCAGCTGCAGAGGCAGATGTGAATCCGGTGGATGTAATGGAGCAGTTTGTAGGTGCTGTTCATCTTTCTGACCACTAGATGGCCAAATCATTCACCATGTTCAAAGTCTTTTAAATGCAGTGTAATATTTCACCATCACTACTTTATTAGATGGACACTGAGATGCATTTTGTGTGTGTTAAGTCTTACTTATCAGTGCCGTCAATAATAGCGTGGTAAGAACGCATTTGCACAGGTCCGTCTCCTGGACTGAGGTTTCCTGGACAGTGTAACGGTAAAGACTTGAAGAAAGGGTCTTCCGGACTGGATAGTATTTGGGGAGATGGAAGGGACTTCCGGCGCTCCACAGTCAAACCTGTGTTAAAACAAAGTCAACATTATATCTTAGAAAGCTGAAACACCTTATATTGAGGATGATAAAAATAACATAAATCCAGAAGGTTTATCAAGGAAGATGAAATACCAGGTCCAGGGAAAAGCTCGGGCACGTGAGTGAGAACGAACTCCACCACGATGGACTGAACACGAACCTCCATGAACGCTGCGGTGCCGTTAAAACCGGTCGACTCGATGTCCTTCGATCTGCAGATAATTATGTGCTGAGTTATAAAGTCCCAAATGCTAAAGAATCACTCATGCAGTCAATGCAAATGTAACACACAGAGCGTAAAAACTGCTAAAAAATGGAAAGTTACACTGAAAAAAAATGTCTTGCTTAGCATTTTTGCCTTGTTTTCAAGTACAAACATCTAAAAACTCTTAAATCAAGATGCATTTACTTGGGAACTCTTGTTTTCTGAAACATGTGAGTTTTTTATTTAAAAAAATAAATAAATAAAACAAAATAAAATAATAAGAATGTTTAGATATTTGCATTGGAAAACAAGACATGAATGTAAAAAAATATCCACATTCAAGTGTACTTAAGTATTTAAAAGAGAAAAAAGATAACACTTTTCTCAGCTTTTAAATTTGACTTTTGAAAACAAGAGCCATTAGAGATTTTAAAATTTATTTTAATATTTAGGATGCAAAAATGCTGTCTAAAAATCACTGTTATGTCATTGTTCTGATAATCTCGAACACAGGTGTCAAACTGAAACCGGTTACCAGAATAACATACAGCGGTGTAAAAACTGCTGAGAAAATGAACTTAAGTTATGCTGAAAAAAATACTTTCTTCCTTAGCATGTTTGTCTTGTTTTCAAATACATACATCTAAAAATTCTTAAATCAAAAAGCACTTACTTGTGAACTTATTTTCTGAAACATTCACACAAATTAGGTGAGTTTTTGATTAAAAAAACAACAACAACAACAAAAATGGGTTAATGAGGTCAGAAAAAATATATTTTAAGATATTTTGGAAAACAAGACATGAATGTAAAAAAAATATCCACAAACACATGTACTTAAGTATTTAAAAATGAAAAAATTAAACAATTTCCTCAGCTTTTAAGTCTGACTTTTATAAACATTAGAGATTTTAATATTTATTTTAATATTTATGATGCAAAATGTTGTAAAGAAACCTGTCACTGTTCTTAATAATCTCGAACACAGATGTCAAACTGAAACCTGTTACCTGAATATTAGCTCCAGATGATTTTACTGTGGTTTGACATTTGTATAATGTGATTTTTAGACTATTTTTAGACAGTGACGGTTATTATAACAGCACATTACAGAACCCACAGAACTAAAGTAAGTAAAGTACAGATCCCCAAAAATAATGCATATGTACAGTAGTGAAGTACTAGTTCTCAAATACTTTACACCGATAATTTCCCTAAATTAATTAAGTGTTCACACACGCACCTGAGGAGGTTCGGAGCCCAGACGATGGCCAGGTTTCTGGCGTGCATGTTGGTCTGAGAGGCGAATGTGGACATCTTGACCAGATGACGCATTAAAAACTCCAGAGTCCTGAAAAACAGTGAGCGTTACAGGAATATAATTAAACCAGACTCTAAATGATAGCGTCAAGCATAAAGAAGAACACCATGAAGTATCACAACAGTGACTTTTGCACTACATATTTTAATCTTTCATGCACTGAAAATCTTGCCCTGTAAAATCAAATGCATGTTCATGTTCAAAACTGCCATGTGGATTGATGCACCAGGTTTGATGTCATCATTGTTCTCTTTTTATTTCTAAAGAAAATGACTACAGAAAACATGAGAGTGAACACAAAAAAAAAAAAAAATTCTTACTTGTTTCCAAAACAAAAAAATCAATAAGGATTTTTTAGACAAGTAAAAATGATCTTGTTTTCAAAAAAAATAAATGAGTCAACATTTTGCTTGAAACAATGTGGTGAGCAAAATAATCTTATTTCAAGCAGAAAACAAGATTATTTTGCTTACCCCATTGGCAGATTATTTTATTTTGACTTATTTTTTGACTTGTTAAGACAATAATTTTTACTTGTCTTGAAAATTCTTCTTTATTTAAAATGTTTAGATATTCTGGCTGGACAAAAAATGTAAGTAAGAAATTTTTTGCAGTGTAAATAATTGTAATAGTTTTTGCTGGTCTGTTTGTGTTGAAGTGTTCACCTGTGGTGAGGAGTTGGTAAATCCTTCAGGACCTCTTTAATCTTCACTAGCCGTTCGTCCTCCAGCTGAACCGCCACTGCGTCCTGCGCAGAGAGGAAGACAATTTATAAATGCTAAATACACTGAATTTCTGAAACAAACCTTTATTTTCCTGGGAATTCTCTAAAATGTTAAAACTATGTCAAGTTAAATTAAATGAAAATGTGACCGTGGACCACAAAACCAGTCATTAGGGTCAATTTTTGACCAAAACATTGAGATTTATACATCATCTGAAAGCTGAATAAATATACTTTCCATTTATGTATGTATGTTAGGATATGACTATATTTGTATAAGACAACTATATGAAATTCTAAAATCTAAAGATGCAAAAAAAAAATTAAATATTGAGAAAATCGCCTTTAAAGTTGTCCAAATGAAGTTCTTACATTGCAAACATTGACTTTCTTCCTTAGTATTTTTGTCTTTTTTCTAGTATAAATATCTCAAAATTCTTGAATCAGGATGCATTTACTGGACAAGTAAAATGGCTTAGGATATTATGTCTTGTTTTCTGAAAAATACCCAAATTGTGCGATTTTGTGTTTAAAACAAGCAAAACTAATCTTGTTTAGCCTTTGATTTAAGATCATTTTTCTTTACCCCATTGGCAGATATTTTTGCTTGTTTTAAGTGAAAACTAACAAAGTTATTAAGACATTATCAAGACATAATATCTTTAGTCATTTTACTTGTCAAGTAAATGCATCCTGATTCAAGAATTCAAAGATATTTATATTAGAAAACAAGACAAAAACACTAAGGAGGAAAATCTTTTTTTTTTTTTTGCAGTGTAGCAATGAATATTACTTATAAAAAATTAAGTTTTGATTAATTTATGGTAGGAGATTTACAAAATATCTTTATGGAACATGATCTTTACTTAATATCCTAATGATTTTTTGGCATAAAGAAAAATCTATAATTTTGACACATACAGTGTTTTGTTGGCTATTGCTACAAATATACCCGCGACACTTAAGACTGGTTTCGTGCTCCAGGGTCACAAATATGAAATGTTGCATTTGCAATTAGCTGAAATAAAATAAGTTTATTTGGATTTTCTTTTAGTTAAAGGAGAAGTCCACTTCTAAAACGAAGATTCACATATAACATATAAGATGTTCATGTCTTTCTTTCTTCAGTCATAAAAAATTTTTTTTTTTTGAGAAAAACATTTCAGGATTTTTCTCCATATAATGGACTGATATGGTGCCCCGATTTTGAACTTCTATAATGCAGTTTAAATGCAGCTTCAAACGATCACAAATGCGGTTGTAAACGAAGAAAGAAGGGTCTTATCTAGTGAAACGATCGGTTATTTTCATAAAAATAATACTATTTATATACTTTTTAATGTCAAACGGTTGTCTTGTCTTACTCTGCCTGGACTGTTTTTGTTGCGGTTCATGTCAGTTAGTGTATGTGGAAAAACTCCCATCTCATGTTCTCCCTCAACTTCAGAATCGTCCTACATCACTGTTTTACCTTTTTTGTTAAGGGTGTTTGATCTTCTTTGCATGTTCACTTTGTAAACACTGTGTCTGTACTTCTGCAGTGATGTAGGATGATTTTGAGGGAGAAAATACGATTGGAGTTTTTCGACATACACTAACTGTCTTGAGTCAGAATACACAGAGTCCAGGCAGAGAAAGACAAGACGAGCGTTTGAGATTAAAAACTATTTAAATTGTATTTTTTTAATGAAAATAACAGATCGTTTTGCTAGATAAGACCCTTCTTCCTCGGCTGGGATCGTTAAGAGCCTTCGAAGCCACATTTAAACTAAATTTTAGAAGTTCAAAATCGGGGCACCAATGAAGTCCATCATATGGAGAAAAATCCTGAAATGCTTTCCTCAAAAAAATAATTTCTTTACGACTGGAGAAAGAAAGACATGAACATCTTGGATGACAAGGGGGTGAGTACATTATCTGTGAATCTTTGTTTTGGAAGTGGACTTCTCCTTTAATATTTTTGTTTATTTCTAAGTAACAAAAGGGTTTTTTATGGTTTCAGTTTTAGGTAACTGTAGTGATTGACTGATCAGTCAGTAAAATTAATCTATATTTACATTTATGCACTTTATGCATTTATAATTACAGAAATCTACTGATGTTTGATGATCTTTAAGGAAATGTTTGCCAAATGAATAAATGTACATGTACGCTTTGTCAAAAGATATTAAACATTTTTGTTTCATATGCCATCAGATATACATGTGACCCTGCACCACAAAACCAGTCATAAGGTTTTTTTTTTGTTTGTTTTTTTTTAAAATTGAAATTTATACATCATGTGAAAACTGAATAATTATGCGCTTTTTAGGACAGGACAATATTTGGTTGAGATACAACAACTTGATTCTAATCTGGAATCTGAGGGTGCAAAAAAATCAAAATATTGAGAAAATCACCTTTAAAGTTGTCCAAATGAAGTTTTTGGCAATGCAAATTACTAATCAAAAATTAAGTTTCAATATATTTACGGCAGGAAATTTACATGATATTTATTTAATATCCTAATGATTTCTGGAAAATCGATCATTTTGACACATACAATGTATTGTTGGCTATTGCTACAAATATACCTGTGCTACTTACGACTGGTTTGTGGTCCAGCGTCACATATACTGTATCATATATATAATTGGCGAGCAGAGAGGAAGAGATGCGGACTCACAGCGAAGCGGTCGTACAGCTCGTATGTGAGCAGAGGGTTTGGCAGCTCTCTGAAATACGCCTTACACAGCGAGCTGACGCAATGAATGTCCTGCAGATACACATCCTTATACAGGTCTGGAGTTCCTTCGGTGTCGAACTCACTCCACACACACACACACACACACACACAAAGTCTGTAAACTTGCTTGAATCAGCAAGCGTTTCTATGATTTTTAGTGGCTGCATGAAGTAATTTTCATCAAGTGTTAGTTTAGTATCACTGATATCCTCTATTTGCTACATATATACTGTTACATACATGTGATGTAAACAAACCTACAACAAATCATGGGTATACACATGTATAATACAACAAAGAATATAGAACAGTACAAAAATAATAAAAAATCAAGACATATGTAAACAAAATGAAAATAGAATAGAGCAGAGATATTTACATAGTGTCTAAAGTGTGGAAATTTCCCCAGTGCGATATTTGTATTAATATATTATAATAATATAAATAATACTACTTTAGTTTTTATTTTTTAAATTTTTTATTTAAAATTCTGTTTTAGTTTAAATTTTTAAGTTAATGTTTTAGTAATTTTGTTGTGTTTTTTTCTGATTTTTATTAGTTTTTAATGTCAGTATAGTTTTTATTTTTATTTCAGTTTTAATTTCAATCATTTTAGCACTTCAGGTTAAACTAAATGAGAATGAAAAATGTTGCCATTGCAACTATAGCTTAAATTAAATGTTCAAAAGTTTTTTTTACTTATTAATATTTATATTTATTATTCATTCTATTTAAAGCAACATTTAAAAAAAATAATAATAATAATTATAATTTTTGAATTTAATTTAATTTTAATTATTTTTGTAATTAATGCTTTGCACCAAAATATTTAAATTATTATAGGTTTTATGTATGTGTCTCCAAAATAAAAAATATCTTATTTTAAGGAAACTCTTATTATAATTGTATTTTAGTAATGCGTAATGAAAATTTAAGCGAAATGAAATTGATAAGTGTTGCTTAATCTCATGCTTACTTAAATAAAGGAAGTCAAATAGTAAAAATAAGTCAAATAATATAAAAAGTTTATTGTCATTCCGCTACATGTGTGGAACGAAATGACGTAAGAGCAATTTTTAAACCTATGCATAAACCTATAAACCTAAATACAACTTAGCGAAGCGGTAATCTAACTATACATATACTATAAATAATTGACTATACACATAACCTAAGACAAACTATACAAGTACTTTACATAATACTGTACAATGTTGCGTGAGATATTGTGCATAAGAGGTATTTAAGGTTAAAAAAGCGAGTAGTGCAATATTCAGTGAAATTTTTATTTCAGATAATGAAAATATAATTATGGTTTTAGTTCACCCTGTTTCACTCACCGTAGTTTCTGTGTGTTGGACGACACTCCAGACAGTCTGTAGATCCCGTCAACGATCCCATGTTTCTCGATGAACTCACTACAGCTGCGTAACACTTGAGGAACTGCTCACATAAAAGACAGAGAGAGTTGGATATGATAAAAGCAGAAAAACACATCAAAACTGTTTGTGTGTGTGAATGAACTCACTCTCCTGTGAGGTGGCGTTGAGGTGCTCCAGCAGGTCGCATCCGAACACTTTGTCCCGACTGCCTCCTTTTCTCCGGCCTCTCCTCATCTTGCTTTCCCTTCACCTGCTCTCTAACATCCAGGCCTTGTGTGTGTGTGTTTGTGAGATGATTGAATGAGTGTTTGTGTGAATCGCTGTTGTTAAACCTCACATGACGGCTGCTGTAGAATATCCGATGCCTTTATACGAGTTTAATCCTGTTCCTCACCTCGCGCCGCTGCAGGAATCTCTCATGCGCTGACATTCACTCATCAACTACATTGTGCATCACTACTTGACGGAACGGAAGCTTCATATCCAAAGATATGAAATATATCTACATAAAAAAAGACAGAAAGAATATATAAACAACAATATTCAGAAAAACTACAATTCTTAAAAACAAAGGTTGTTGAAGGTTGCTTTATGGTTCTTTGTGAATTAATAAACTTCTATAGCATGTAATTATAGATACTTGTCAGTGTTTTGCATCAAATTCTAAAGCTCTACACTCTTACTGGACACACTGCAAAAATTGATGTTTTTTCTCAGTATTTTGTCTTGTTTTCCAGTACAAATATCTGAACATTACTAAATCAAGATACATTCATTTTAGGTTCCGAATGAGACTTCTTTAAGTATAAAACAAGAACAATTATCAGAAAATGAAGTAAGAAAAATCACCATAATTCCAAAGGAATAAAAGTTTATTTTTCAGACTCCACTTGCAGATATTTGTTTGTTTCAAGTCACTTACACTGATTTTGATAAAACTCTCAGAATACAAGACTTCAATATATCAATATATTATATTATCAATACATTTATAGACAGAAAAATTATGGTGGTGAAACAGCTTTTATTCGCTGTTTTTCTTTGCTTTTTACAGTGTATATATATATATAATATATAAAATGTAATTATAAATATATATATATATGTGTATGTGTATGTGTGTGTGTAAAGAATAATTGGAATAATTATTTTTTTAAATACACACATACACACATAAATATATATTTATATACATTTAATATATATACATATATTACTGTAAAAGAAAATTTTATTAATTAAAAAAATATATATAAATTATTAAACTATATATCATTATATAATATATGTGTGTGCGTGTAGATAATAATAATTTTATTATTTTTTAAATACACACACACAAATAAATATATATTTATATAAATTTTATATATATATATAATTTATTAATTAAAAAACACATAAACTATCAAATTATATAGCATTATATAATATATGTGTGTGTGTGTGTAAATAATAATTTTATTAATTATTTCTTTTTAATAACACATACACAAATAAATATATATTCATATACATTATTTATATATATATATATATATATATTACTGTAAAGGATAATTTATTAATAAAAAATCATATGTAAATTATTAAATTATATATCATTATATAATATATGTGTGTGTGTGTAATGAATAACTGTATTAATTACAAAATTGTATTATATATATATATAATACATATTATTATACCAACTTATTAACGTACAAAAAACCTTAATATGGAATACATTCACTTTAACAAGGATGTAAATCAGGACAGCATTAAAATAGTAAATGTTTTGGAGTACGTTTCCCATTTTTCTTTGTTTTTTTGAAGCATTTGAAACTTTCTCACTATATAAAAATGAGAAGAAAGCCATAAAGTGAAGTAGAAAGCACATAAAGGTTTACATTTCTTCCATTTACATGCACGAATGTGATATTTACCCAACAAAATTACAACATTCATAAGCTCAGAAACCTGGGGATTCAAAATATTCCTAAAAAGCATGTTAAATCATATTAAAAACATTCACCCAATCACAGTTGAAGACCATGACACGTCATTTTGCGTCTCAAGCAAAATGTACTTAATTTGAAATCGATATTGATTTGTAGTTACTTTACCAAAACGCTAAACTCCATAACTCATAAAAAGTCGCCTGAATTATGAAACTGCATAAAGCTCTGGGCTCACAACCACAGGAAACACAAAAAGCACAGCAAAAATGCAAGAAGGAAACGCCAAAACAGGACAACATCTAAACGGAGACAAACCATGTCCCCCTGACCAATGCATTTAAGCCTTACTCTGCTAAAGCATGACATACAGCCTCATAAAACACTACAGAGCTTCACATCTCCATCAGACCTGAGTGCCAGCGCTGGGGTGGGTCGCGTGCCAGCGTTTCCTCTTCTTACTTTGTGAGTGAGTTTTGCACAAGTTGAAGGCCACACCCTCACACTTTCTACAAGCTCTTCATATCTTTCCAGAAGAAACCTAGAAGATCGATTAAAATCCAGCTACGTTTTTGATTCCTCCAACACCTTCGTAAGGTTTTGCATCACGTTCGTCTTTGTTTTTCAGCGAGTTTGTTCCTCTCTGGTGCTCTTGCGGAAATGACTGATCAGATCTGAAGGCCACGAGTGCTTTACGCTCACATCATCAAATAAACCCAGGCCTTTTTCCCCTTATGAGCCGATAACATCCTATGAGCGTGCCATCAGGCGTCTTTAAAAGCAAACCTGAATGAAGAATTGAGACGAGAAACACACAGAAGAATACAGAAAAGCCTCCGGTCCTTACCTTTCTATCTGCACCGGCACAAGCTTCGGTGTAAAGTGCCTGTGACGCAAGAAACCACTAAACTTCCCTCAGTGACTTCCTGAGTCTCTTAGTTTCTGTCTTGATTCTCCATTTCTAATATACGCCTTTATCTCAGCCTCTGCCTGGTGTCTGCCTTCATCCATCTGCGTTACTGCTTCATATTAGAAACATCAGGCCAATATGCCGTGCTATTTCCCAGCCTAGATATTGGACATCAGGACACAAAACTGTGAAAAACACCTCAGCACTTTGATATAACTGTGATTACTTTTACATATACGCATTTAGCAGATGCAAAAGACTTTTTGCAATTTTTTGCAAATGAGAAAAATCACATGCAGT
The DNA here is from genome assembly GCF_022985175.1 of Labeo rohita. Lineage (NCBI taxonomy): Eukaryota > Metazoa > Chordata > Actinopteri > Cypriniformes > Cyprinidae > Labeo > Labeo rohita. The sequence continues at coordinate 38,643,704 of NC_066870.1, forward strand.
TTGTCATAAAGGCCAATCATTTTCTTAGTATACAAATTAATACATAAGCTACAGCAAAAACACTTGCAATGGTATTTTCATGGTACTCCAGGGTATTTCAAAGAACAGCATTGTCCTAACATGGTAAATGTTCAAGAAAACATGCCATTTCCATTGTACCTTGCTGAAAAAACAAAGAAAACAAACAAAAGCAGGTGTTTTTATCATACCATGTCCAAAAAACAGGAGTACTTTGACATATACTATGATTATTTTTACATTTATGCATTTTTCACACTAGATTTGTCATAAAAACCAACAATATTCATAGTATACAAGTGTATGAACTATATTAATGCATAAGCTTGAGCAAAACATGGTGATATTGAATGATTGCCATATTCACTTGCCATGGTATTTTCATGGTATTCCAGGGAACTTCAAAGAACAGCATTGTCCTAACATGGTAAATGTTCAAAAAAACATGGCATTACCATTGTATCATGTGGTAAAACTAAACAAAAATGAGTGTTTCCACGGTAATTTGTCCAAAAAAACAATAGTACTTTTAAATATACATTTATACCATGGTACTTAACTATAACCGTGTCCATATACTATGGTATTGTCATGGTATTCCAAGGAAAACATGGCAAATGTCTAAGAAAACATGACATTTCCTCTGTACCGTGGTAAAACTAAACAAAAATTTGTATTTCTATGGTACCACGTCCAAAAAAAAAAACAACAGTACTTTTAAATATACATATATACCATGGCACTGAATGACTACCATATCCATATACTATGGTATTTTCATGGTATTCCAGGGTACATCAAAGAACAGCATTGTCCTAACATGGTAAATGTTCAAAAAAACATGGCGTTACCATTGTATCGTGTGGTAAAACAAAACAAAAATGAGTGTTTCTATGGTACCATGTCCAAAACAAACAATAGTACTTTTAAATATACATTTATACCATTGTACTGAACTATTACCATGTCCATATACTGTGGTATTGTCATGGTATTCCATGGTAGTTCACAGAATAGCATGGCCAATTTTCAAGAAAACATGACATTTCCTCTGTATCATGTGGTAAACCAAAACAAAAACGAGTATTTCTACGGTACCATTCCTACAAAAAACAATAGTACGTCTAAATATACATTTATACCATGGTACTAAAAGGTTACCATATCCATACACATTGGTATTTTCATGGTATTCCAAGGTAGTTCACAGAATAGCATGGCCAATTTTCAAGAAAACATGGCATTACCATTGGGCCATGTTGAAAAACAAAACAAAAATGAGTATTTCTATGGTACCATATCCATACACTATGGTATTTTCATGGTATTCCAGGGTAGTTCAAAGAAAAACATTATTCTAACATGGCAAATGTCTAAGAAAACATGGCATTTCCACTGTATTATGTGGTAAAGCAAAATAAAACCAACCAAAATAGGTATTTCTATGTCAGTAGTACTTTGATATATACTATGATTACTTTTACATTTATGCATTTAGCAGATGTTTTTATCCAAATCATTTTGCAAATGAGGAAAATCACATGTGATTTGTCATAAAAACCAACAGCCTTCATATTATACAAGTGTGTAAACTATATTAATGCATAAGCTTGAGCAAAACATGGTAATATTGAATGATTGCCATATTCACTTACCATGGTATTTTCATGGTATTCCAGGATGCTTCAAAGAATAACATTGTCTTAACATGATAAATGTTCAAAAACATGGCATTATCATTGCATCATGTGGTAAAACAAAAGAAAACAAGTGTTGCTATGGTACCATGTCCAAAACAAACAATAGTACTTTTAAATATACATATATACCATGGTACTAAATGATTACCATATCCATATACTATGGTATTTTCATGGTATTCCATGGTACGTCAAAGACAAAAATGGCAAATGTCTAGGAAAATATGACATTTCCATTGTATCATGTGGTAAAACAAAACAAAATCAACCAAAATAGCTATTTCTATGGTACTATGTCAATAGTGCTTTGTTATATACTATGATTACTTTCACATTTTTGCATTTAGCAGATGTTTTTATCCAAATCATTTTGCAAATGAGGAAAACCACATGCGATTTGTCATAAAAGCCAACAACATTCATACAAATGTATGATCTAAATTAATGCACAAGCTAGAGCAGAACAAGGTGATATCGAATGATTACCATATTCATGTTATTTTCATGGTATTTCAGGGTACATCAAAGAATAGCATTGTCCTAACATGGTAAATGTCCAAGAGAACCTGGCATTTCCATTGTATCATGTGGTAAAACAAGTGTTTCTATGGTACCATGTCCAAAAAAAACAATAGTACTTTTAAGTATACATATATAACATGGTACTGAATGAATACCATGTCCATATACTGTGGTATTGTCATGGCATTCCATGGTAGTTCAGAAAATAGCATGGTAAATGTCCCAGAAAACATGATGTCATGATGTTTCCACTGCAACATGCTGAAAGCACAAAAATAAGTATTTATATGGTGCTATATCCAAAAAATCAAAAGTACTTACTTACATATACATATATACCATGGTACTGAATGATTACCATATCCATACACTGTGGTATTTTCATGTTACTCCAAGGTTCAGAGAATAGCATGGTAAATGTCCAAGAAAACATGACATTGCCATTGTGCCAAGTTGAAAAACAAAACAAAAATGAGTGTTTCTATGATAACAAGTCCAAAAACATCAGTACTTTCAAATATACATATACACCATGATACTGAATGATTACCATATCCATAAACCATGGGATTTATCTTATACAAAGTATATCAAAGCATTCAAAGGTAGCACAATAGTGTGTACATCCAAAAACATGGTATGTTGAAATAAAAACAAGGTATTTCACAAAAAGATGGCAGTGCCATGATAGTCTGAAAAGGTAATATGCATTTTCGTAAGGTCACAGTTTTCATGTATTCTTGTTTGTACACGAAATAATTGACCTTTGACATAAAACGTAATTCACAAGAGCACATCTATGTTCAATAAGATTTGTGGTGGCATTGAAAACCGATCGACCTTTTCTCATTCTAGTATATTTACGGTATCGTGTCCGGAAGCGACTCTTTTGTGGTGTTTTCCGCCAGGAGGCGCTGTGCGGCCCAGAACGCTGATTCTCCATTGATACGCATTCAAATCTGAGGACGTTTTTTGTTTTATTTCAGAGATTTGTACAATGTGACGATTATATATATTAAAGTAAAAGACTTAATTAAAATCCACAACAGCAATCTTTATTAACTAGTTTTCCAACACAAGCGACTGAATGATTTATGACGACCACGTATCACGTGACCACTGACGCTTCCGCAGCGCTCTGCATAATATTTACACATATATAAAAACACCACTGACAGCTTACAAACTAATATACATTTAATTTAAAATATGCAATTAAACAACAAAAATACGTAAGAATTAAAAATTTGTATGTATAATTATTTCCTGGCCGCCAAACCCCGCCCACTCTGTCATTGTAATGTCATTTTCGCTGTCAGTCTTTTAGTTTATTCGACTTCTTTGAGAAATTACGTGGATTTAAAACAGATAAAAGTGCTTAAATACACACTTAAAATAAACAAATTAGTAATTTAACAAAAACATTATTTTTCCAGGCCGCTAAACCCCGCCCATTCAGTCATCGGCATTTAGTTTGTTTTTCTAATCAGTTTATTCGGACTCCTTGAATACATTTGTAGGTTTTAAACAGTTATCAATGGTGATATATGAAATTAAAATAAAAAAATTAGTAATTAAAAAAGCATAATTTTTTCCTAGCTGCCAAACTCCGCCCACTCTGTCATTGTAATGTACTTTTTGCTGTCAGTCTTTTAGTTTATTCGATTTCTTTGAGAAATTACGTGGATTTAAAACAGATAAAAGTGCTTAAATACGCACTTAAAATAAACAAATTAGTAATTTAAAAAAATATATATTATTTCCATGCCGCTAAACCCCGCCCATTCAGTCATCGTCATTTCGTTTGTTTTTCTAATCAGTTTATTCGGACTCCTTGAATACATTTGTGGGTTTTAAACAGTTATCAATGGTGATACACGAAATTAAAAAAAAAAAAAAAGAGTATTTAAAAAAGCATAATTATTTCCTAGCCGCTAAACCCCGCCCACTCTGTCACTGTAATGTCATTTTCGCTGTCAGTCTTTTAGTTTATTCGATTTCTTTGAGAAAATACGTGGATTTAAAACAGATAAAAGTGCTTAAATACGCACTTAAAATAAACAAATTAGTAATTTAACAAAAACATTATTATTTCCAGGCCGCTAAACCCCGCCCATTCAGTCATCGTCATTTCGTTTGTTTTTCTAATCAGTTTATTTGGACTCCTTGAATGCATCAGTGGGTTTTAAACGGTTATCAGTGGTGATACACGAAATTAAAAGAAAAAAAAAAGAGTATTTAAAAAAGCATAATTATTTCCTAGCCGCTAAACCCCGCCCACTCTGTCATCGCCCTGTCATTCTTGTTGTCATTCTGTCTTATCCATTTATTCGGTTTCTTTGAGGAAATATGTGGATTTTTAAACAGCTGGACGCGTCGATCTAGTTCATTAGGGTGTATTTTCGAAGTATACTCGGAATTGAACATTTTCTGATTTATAAAGCCAGGGATTTTGATTGGAGATCATGTCGTACTGCTCGTTCCAGGCGCAGCTCGTGTCCATCATGGACATTGTCGCCAAAGCGGCGGTAGCGGAGATCAACCGGCGAGTGGAGGAGAGCTGCGCGGTCATCCGACTGGAACTGAGCCGCAGCCGGAAGGACATCGATGCTCTCAAGAGGAAATGCGTGATTATGGACAGCGAGCTGAGGAGGGTCAAGGGACGGGGCAGGAGGAGAGGTCAGAGGTCACCATCAGTGCGCTTACACACAAGTACTATAGTAATACCACGGTATTTACAAAAGTACTGCAAAGAATGGCATCCTACTTCTACCATGGGACCATAAGATAACAACTAGCACATAATCTATAGTAAGAAATGATTAAAAACTAATGTTACATAAATAACAACTGGACTTTCTAATCATTTGTAACCAGTTCTGAAGGATTCTGATGCAAACTGACAGATCTGCATGTAATAAAACACATAAATTCCAGTAGGATTGTGAATTGATTAAAGAGGATAGCAGATGTGTAATGGTGCATGTGTTGGATGTGTTTCAGTGTGGATGTGTGGAACGTCAGAACGCTTTCCTACACCCTTCAAGACGCTGAGAGACGCCGACGCAGCTGCGATCAGAGATCAAGACCAGAATCCAGATCAGACGCACAACATCCAACAGGTGACGAACACAGACTCACACTGACATTCAGATCAGCTTTCTCATATTATCCCATTATCCCATATATACACACACACACACCGCCAGTCAAAAGTTTTTGAACAGTAAGATTTTTAATGTATTTTAAAGAAATCTCTTCTGCTCACCAAGCCTGAATTGTTTTGGTCCAAAGTACAGCAAAACTGTAAAATTGTGAAATATTTTTACTACTTAAAATAAGAGTTTTCAGTGTGAATATATTTTAAAATGTAATTTATTTCTGTGATCAAAACTGAATTTTTAGCGTCTTTAGTGTCACATGATCCTTCAGAAATCATTCTAATATGCTGATTTGCTGCTCAACAAACATTTTTATTATTATCATTATTATCAGTATTTAAAACAGTTGAGTACATTTTGTTTTATGATTCTTTGATGAATAGAAAGATCCAAAGATCAGCATTTATCTGAATTAAAAAGCTTTTGTAACATTATACACTATACCATTCCAAAAGCTTAGAGTCTGTATCATTTCTTTATTTTTGTTTTTTTGGAGAGAAATGACAGAAATTGATACTTTTTATTTAGCAAGGATGCTTTAAATGTATCAAAAGTGATGATAAAGACATTTATAATGTTACAAAATATTTTTATTTCACATAAATGCTGTACTTCTGAACTTTCTATTCATCAAAGAAACCTGAAAAAAATCTACTTAGCTGTTTTCAACATAATAATAATAATAATAATAATAATAATAAATGGTTTTTGAGCAGCAAATATTATCAGAATATTAGAATGATTTCTGAAGGATCATGTGACACTAAAGACTGGAGTAATGATGTTAAAAAATCAGCTTTGAAATCGCAGGAATAAATTAAATTTTAAAATATATTCAAATAGAAAACAGTTATTTTGAATAGTAAAAATATTTTAAAATTTTACTGTTTTTGCTGGATCAAATAAATGCAGGCTTGGTGAGACTTCTTTAAAAACATCAAAAAAAATCTTACTGTTCTAAAACTTTTGACTGGTAGAGTATATTTGTATTTACTTATTTTTGTTATAGGTTGTATCTTAAAAAATTATTTCTTATATGATTTTTAGAAATCCTTATGCTGTTACCATAAATGACCGTGAATGTCATGGAAATTCAGTGTTATTTTAGTATCACTGAGAAAATATTCTATTTTTAATAATATTTTGAATTAGTTTTTTTTTTTTTAAGTTTAAGTTTTTTTTTAAGTTTTTAAGTAGATTTATGGATTTTTTTTAATATGCCTGTGTAGTTTTTTTGTATATATTTTTATTTCAGCTATTTTCTATTAGGTAATTTTCAGGGTTTTTTTTGTTTGTTATTATAGTACATCAAATTGAAAGTTAGAAATAGTAAAATAATTTTTTTATATATATATTTTATAATAGTAATAAGGTTTTTTTTTCCAGTTAAAGTTAAATTATCAGCAGATGTGTTTGATTAATCGGACTAAATTAAAACACTGATATCTGACGGTGTGTTTTGTAGACCGTCTGTTCACTGGAGGAGGGAATCGGAGCTCCAGCGATCAAACAAGAGCAACAGGAACAGGAATCAGGCAGCGGCGCAGGAGGTACGATCACATCTAACACTAGAAAACTACATTTTAGATGAGTCCAGATTTGACAGAACAAAAACACTGAATGCAAGTAATTGCATTCAATCTGCATTTAACTAAAATGCATTTTTATTTAATTGCAACATGCTTAATTGAAGTGTTGTGTATAGTCTTTAAAATATATTGATTTCGTAATAACTGCTCTAAAAAGTCTGCTTTCCACTTTAAAACACAGGGAATTGTCTCTTCGATCATGAGGAGCAGAACATCCAGCAGATCCAAGCTCAGGAGAACATGGAGAACCAAAAACCACCGTTAGGAGCTTCAGAGATCCAAAACACACATTTCACTCATTCACAGACGCACGCAGAGCGAGAGAAACGTGAAGAAGAGCGTCTAAACGTTTTGGGACTTCAGGTTAAAGCTGAGAAGGACGATGAGGAGCCGAGAGTTCATCTGAGGTTTGCACAGCTGTGGACTGCGGTCCCCGAAACAAGTGCCGAGATCCAGGTGGAAAACACAGAACGGACGTTTCCGATGTCACAAAACACGACCGTCTTCAGCACAGAAATGTCCAGAAACACTCTGCATCCTGTGGAGACACAGATGGAGCTGTATGAGCCTGAACAGATCAATGCAAACGATCAAATGATGAGTGCTGTAGTCGACACGGTTCACGGGCCGCCCGCGAGCGTCCGCCGTCTCCGGACTCGCTGGCGCTCGAGTGTGGACGCGGAGAAGCGTTTCAGCTGCTCGTTCTGCGAGAAGAGCTTCAGTCGGTTCAGTCAGCTGAAGGAGCATCTGCGCAGTCACACGGGCGAGAAGCCCTTCGCCTGCGCTCAGTGCGGCCGCAGCTTCACCAAACACTGCAACCTGATCCGGCACGCCGTGGTGCACAGCGGAGAGAAGCCGTACCAGTGCGGCCAGTGCGGGAAACGCTTCACGCAGCGCTCCAGTCTCAAATCGCACCAGAGGACGCACTCGGGCGCTTGGGATCATCACAGCTGACAGCGGCACATCTGCTGATTCACTGAGGATTACATCTGGAACTTTTTTGTTATGTTAACGTCGCATTTTTAGATGTACTTTTTACACTTTCAAAGTGTATTTTCATATTTTGTTTGTAGATTGTATCGATTTATGTGTTTTTTGTGCAGTTTATTTATGATTTTCTGCATGGTTAAATAAAACAAATGCTAAAAAGTGGTTCAACTGTTATGGTTTGTTCTTCTCTGGAGAGTTAGACGGGTCATACAAGGTGCTTAAAGTACTTAAAGTACTTAAATTTAACTTTTTTTAAACGTAAGGCCTAGAAAATGCCCTCGAAACTAGCAATATTCCTGAAGAGGTGCTTTGAAAAGTGCTTGAATTATTGAAAGACAATGTATCTATAAAATAAGTGTTTAATTTTGTTTATGCATCTTTAATATCTAATGACTGTGAATGTCATGAACATTCAGTGTTGTTTTAGTATCACTAAGAAACTATTCTATTTTTTCTGTTTTATTTTTTATTTAAAATGTTAGTTTTTTTTTTTTTTTTGTCATTTTATTAGATTTATGTATTTATTTTTTAATTTGCCTATGTAGGTTTTTTTGTATACATTTTTATTTTTTTAATTTTTTATTTCAGCTATTTTCAGGGTTTTTTTGTTGTTGTTATTTTAGTACATCAAATTGAAAATTAGAAATAGTAAAATAAGGGGTTTTTAAATATATTTTATAATAGTAATGCTTTTTTTCCAGTTAAAGTTAAATTATCAGCAGATATGTTTAATTAATCTGACTAAATTAAAACACTGATATCTGACAGTGTGTTTTGTGTCTTTAATATCTAATAATAATAATATCTAATATCTAAAAATAAATTCATTCATTCATTCTCAATATAAAAATGACAGCTAAATTATGACCTGTGGTTTTCTACTTGGATTACTTTCCATTAAATATTACACTGCACATTACCATATATATATATATATATATATATATATATATATATATATATATATATATATTCAAAAAAAGTTCTCAATATAAAAAATGACTGTCACGTATAAAATCAAACTATATATATAAAAAAGTATATTACATTAAATTATCTTTGAATTATGCATATTTTAACAAAATAAAGAACTTAATAAAGAATACATTTTAAGCAATTTGTTAAATAATTAAAAACAGGGTTTGTACAAGGTGCTTAAAGTTCTTGAAGTACTTACATTTGACTCTTTTTATTTTAAAAACCTTGAAAATATCTATATTTCTGAAGAGGTACTTGAAAAGTGCTTTAATTATTAAAAAAAGACAATGTATGTATAAAGAAAGTGTTTAATTTTTATATGTATCTTTAATATCTTTTCACGCAAAATTCACACAATTAAGAAAAATAATACTTTTCTCGCTAATTACAATTAATGTCATAAAACTAGCGAGATGAAGACGCGAAAAGAGGAACAGATGAACCGAATAAATTCATCAACCGAGTCATTTACGCTGGAGCTGCTCCGATTGATTCGAACTCGGGACATCGATCATTCATTTCAAGCTATTCATTAGCAATAAAACAGATCAAATTAAAAGAGCCAATTATTTTTGAATTTCAGCATCGCTTGTAACGATTTTAAAAAGCACGTATAGTGGTGGGTGAAGTTTTTCGAAACGCAGAATCAATTTAACCATTGCGTCGCAAAATGATTCACTTTTTCAAAGCGCTCCAATCGGATCGCGAATCATTTGATTCAGACTTGCCCTGCGTCCCAATGTGCATACTATCCGCCCTATCTGCCCGAAGTAGTATTGAATATATATATATATAGTATCTCGATTTGATTTATATCTGAACTTCGCGTATCGCGAATCATTTGATTGGATCGCGGGTTTGTGAATCGTTTCGCGAATTGAATGATTCGCGATCGGCGTTTCGAGTCCTGTTCTGAAATGATGGTGCGCGAATAATTACTCGGATCGGGACTTCGGAGCGCGGATCGCGAATCATTTGATTCAGATCGGAACTTCGGAGCGGGTTCGTGAATCATTTCACGAATTGAAACCATTAAATCAGTACAGTTATAAAAACAAAACTAAGAAAAAACCGTGTTTCATATCCATTTAATTACATCAATCCATAAATGAAACGTTAAGACAAAATTAAAATAACATTTTAAACACACACATATATATATATATATACACACTACCGTTCAAAAGTTTGGGGTCAGTACATTTTTGTTTCTTTTCTTTTTATTGTTTTTTTTTTTTTTAAGAAATTAATACTTTTATTCACCAAGGATGTATTAAGTTAATAATTAAAAGTTTATTAAAAGTTAATAATAAATAATTTACATTGTTATAAAATATTTATATTTTGAATAAACACTGTACTTTCTAAACTTGTTATTCATGAAAGAATCCTGAAAAAAAAAAAAAAAAAAAAAAAAAAAAAAAAAAAATCACAGGTTCCAAAAAATATTTGGCAGCACAACTGTTGATATTATCCAACATTGATCATTCTAATAATATATCTGCATATTAGAATGATTTCTGAAGGATCATGTGACACTTAAGACTGGAGTAACAGCTGATAAAAATTCAGCTTTTCATCTCAGGAATAAATTCTATTTTAAAGTGTTAAAATAAAAATTTTATTTTATATTGTAAAAACATTTTGCAATATTACTGTTTTTTTCTATATTTTTAATCAAATAAATGCAGCCTTGATGAGCATAAGAGACTTCTTTAAAGACTATTACAAGTCTTACTGACCCCAAACTTTTGAACGGTAGTGTATATATATATATATATATATATATATATATATTTTTTTTTTTTTTTTTCTAGGAATGCCCATAAAAATATTTACATTTTTAATGAGATGCATATATCTTCTGAAAGCTGAATAAATAAGTTTTCCATTGATGCATGGTTTGTTAGGATAGGACAAAAATTGTTAGGATTTTTGGGAGATACATTGAAAACCTAGAATGAGGGTTCAAAAAAATCAAAACATGGAGAAAATCGCCTTTAAAGTTGTCCAAATAAAGTTCCTAGCAATGCATATTACTAATTAAAAATTACGTTTTGATATATTTACGGTAGGAAATTTACATATATCTTAATGGAACATGACCTTGACCTAATATCCTAATGATTTTGGCATAAAACAAAAATCTGTACTTAAAACTGGTTTTGTGGTCAATGGTTACATATTTTAAAAAACAATTAGCTTTTTCCAATCTTATTTTTTAATTAATCGTTTTACTGTATTTGTCACTTCTAGAACATAATCACGTATCTATAAAACCTTTCAAATCTGAGTGTATTAAACAATTACCATCAGTCTGACAGGTCACGATTTTGAGTGTTTTGTTGTTGTCGTTTTGGAGATTTTGAGGACCACTAAATAAAGTTTTTGCCGCCGCCCTTCTCTTCCGGTCTTTACGGTCGCCGCTGCTGCTGAAGGCGGAAGTGTTATTGTCCGCAGTTTGTGACATTACAGGATTAAATTCACTCAGACTTTGACAGAGCGATGATTTAAACACTTTCAGAAGGGAAAATGTCAAACAGCAGCAGCAGCAGCAGCGCCGTGTTTGAGAGCAAACTGAAGTCGGTGCTGGAGTCCGCGGTGTCGGAGATCCTGCAGCTACACGAGGACGGACTGATGCTGATGAAGCTGCAGATCCGACAGAGAGACGCGCAGATCGGCGCGATGAAGAGCAGAGTCTCGGCGCTGGAGAGACTCTTACAGCGCGTCACCACAGCCAGCAGCACGGGTACACAACATTCACCAGTTCACCTCACTGAACAGTCAACAAGTGCGCTTTAGCTGCTTTCTTGTTAGTCACTCATTCATCATGGCTGCACTGGACAATACTTTCTACAATAACCACCTTGAGCAGTTAAACCAGCGTCACTCTTATGAAACCAGTTAAGAACATTTAGGTATTTAAGCTGGTTTTCTACTGCTGAATGACTTGCCACTGCTTTTATACTTTACATGATCCTTTTTTCAATCTCTTAATTTTAATAATCTAAAAAACAGTGCTGTCAAATCGATTAATCGCGTCCAAAATAAGTTTGTTTACATGATATATGTGCGTGTGCGGTGTATATCTGTATGTATAAATACACAAACATACATGTATATATTTAAGAAATATTTACATGTATATGTGTATTCATATTTATATGCATGTATGTGTGTATATTTATATATAGAAATAAATATACAGACTACACACACGTTATGCAACACAAACTTTCATTCTGGATGCGATTAACGTTAGAATAACGTTCTAAAAGCCAAAAAATAACTTTCTGGCAATGTTAGATTATCATTATGGGAACGTTCTAAAAACCAAAATCTAACGTTCTGGGAACGTTATAATAAGGTTACGGGAATGTTAGAATAACGTTCTAAAAACTAACGTTTTGGAGATGTTATATTAATGTTCTAAAAACCAAAAATGAACATTCTGGGAATGTTATAGTAACATTCTTAAAACAAAAAAAAAAAAAAAAAAAAACAAACAACCTAACTTTCTGGGAATGTTATATTAATGTTAGGGGAACGTTAGAATAACGTTCTAAAAACAAACAAACAAAAAAATAACGTTCTGGGAAAGGTATATTACCATTAGGGGAATGTTAGAATAACGTTCTAAAAACTAACGTTTTGGAGATGTTATATTAACGTTCTAAAAACCAAAAATGAACATTCTGGGAACCAAAAATAAACATTCTGGGTATGTTATATTAATGTTAGGGAAATGTTAAAATAACATTCTAAAAACCAAAAACGTTCTGGGAACGTTGGATTATCATTCTGGGAATGTTCTACAAACAAAAAAATAACGTTCTGGGGACGTTATATTAATATTCTATAAACCAAAAACTAATGTTCTGGGAACATTATATTAACGTTAAGGGAATGTTAAAATAACATCAGGGGAATATTAGAATAACGTTCTAAAAACCACTTTCTGGGAACCAAAAACAAACATTCTGGGAATGTTATATTAACATTAGGTGAATGTTAGAATAATTATCTAAAAACTTAAAACTAACATTCTGGGAACCAAAATCTCACATTCCGAGAACATTAACGTAATGTAATGTTCTGGGAATGTTAGATTATCATTCTGGGAATGTTCTACAAATCAAAAAGTAACATTCTGGGGACGTTATAATAACGTTCTAAAAACCAAAAACAAACATTCTGGGAACCAAAAAGTAACGTTCTGGGAATGTTATAGTAACAATATTAAAAAAAAAAAAAAAACCTAACTTTCTGTGAATTAATTAATTAATGTATTAATGTTAGGGGAACATTAGAATAACATTCTAACAACAAACAAACAAACAAAATGTTCTGGGAAAGGTATATTACCGTTAGGGGAATGTTAGAATAATGTTCTAAAAACCAGTCTGTGAATGTGAGATTAACTTTCTGGGAACGTTCTACAAACCAAACCAAACCAAACACATTCTGGGAATGTTAGGTTAATGTTCTAAAAACCAAAAACTAACATTCTGGGAACATTATAGTAATATAATGTTCTGGGAATGTTAGATTATCATTCTGGGAATGTTCTACAAATCAAAAAGTAACATTCTGGGAATGTTATAGTAATGTTCTTTAAAAAAAAAAAAAAAAAAACAACAACAACAACAACAACTTATCTTTCTGGGAACAAAATTTGACTTTCTGGGAATGTTACATTAATGTTAGGGGAATGTTAGAATAATGTTCTAAAAACCAGTCTGGGAATGTTAGATTAACATTCTGGGAACGTTCTACAAACCGTAAAGAAACGTAAAGAAAACTTTCCTGGCTAACCAAAAACAAACCATAAAAAAAAATAACATTCTGGGAACCAAAATCTAATGTTCTGGGAACATTTTGGGAACCAAAAATTGTTAGCCAGTTAAAAACATTTAGGAATTTGATCTGGTTTCCTACTGCTGAATGATCTGCGACTGATTGGAGATTTCAGTTTGTTTTCAGTGTGTTTTCTGGTTTATCTGCAGGGTGTCCCATTCAGAAACCTGCTTTTCATCTTCATCATGATAGAAATCTACACTCCAACCAGACAAACACTGATCCAGAGCTTCATACCAGTGCAGAAACACACACACAGATCACCTGCGCAGACAGAGAGGATGTGCAGCTCGCCGAAGACCTCGACGCTCCTCACAGCGAGGAAGACTTCGGTGGACTGCTGGAGGTGGAGATGAAGCAGAGCTTCCCATCTGAAATCACAGTTTCGGACCGGCAGGACAACACAGAACCTACAGCAGATTCACACTGCTCGCAGATGCCTGCAAACGCAGACGCATGCGCATACGCATCTGCGGAAAGCAGCTCATCCATCACTGCTAGACAAACTTTAAACAACCTCAGCTTTGAGTCCGTTAACCACAACTCATGGACCGACAGGACAGAACCAGACCTCATCCGAACGTTTCCAGATGAGAACGTAAACCGCAGCTGCGCAGACAGACGTGCATTTGCTACAGCGGCGCACCGGAGAGAAGCGGTGCATGAGAAGTGGTTCATCTGTTCGTTCTGCGGGAAAAGTTTCGACCGCTTCAGTCACCTGCAGATGCACCAGCGCATTCACACCGGAGAAAAACCCTTCCGCTGCGCAACCTGCGGCAAGAACTTCTCGCAGCAGAGCAACCTGCGCACGCACCAGAAGATACACCGCAAGACACGCACGTACACATGAAGACTAGGGATGCACCGAGTCTCTTCCGACCAGTTCTGTAAACTCGGTGCATCCCTAGAGAACTGATTAGAAGAGATTCAAGCTGTAGGTATCGGCAGATATCATTCTGAATAATCGGTTATCAGCTGAGAAACGTCCCATCGGTGCATCTCTAGTGAAACATACTGACATGCTACTGAAGAGCGACCGCTGTGCCTTTCATCGACTGTTTCTGTATTTTCATTCACATTAACATTTATTAAATCTCTTCACAGATCAATCATCTTCCTTTCTTTCAATAAACACTTACAGAAAACATATCTAGTTACAGTCTGGACGTTAACACTAGTTAGCAGAGTAAAAAACACCTACTAGTCACCAACAGAACATTTACACAAGAGTAGTAACATTTACAAATAGTGCAATACTCTAACAAAATACAGTGTTGGAGTCTTTGTGAAGTAAATAGAATTGTAAAGAAGCAACCTGTTAATCTGGTTTAAATTAACTTAAAACTGAAACAATATCTGCACTGACTGGTGGAAAATGTTGTAAAGGAGTAATGTCATATACCTAAAACTGGCGTCAAATAGAAATATTTTATATTGCATTTATATATACAAAAACATTTTTAAACCAGATGCTCTATTGGTCGTAAGTTTGGAATAAGTATGTTTTTTAAAATGTTTTTGAAAGAGTCTCTTCTGCTCACCAAGGCTGCTTTTATTTGAGCAAAAATACTGTAAAAATGTGAAATAATATTACAAATTAAAACAGCTGTTTTCTATGCGAATATCTGTTAAAATGTAATTTATTTCTGTGATGCAAAGCTGAATTTTCAGCATCATTACTCCAGTCTTCAGTCACATGATTCTTCAGAAATCATTCTAATATGCTGATTTGCTGCTCAACAAACATTTCTGATTATTATCAGTGTTAAAAACACTTGTATCGCCCAATATTTGTGTGAAAACTCAGAATAATTAATACTTTTATCTGGCTTAAATTTATCAAAAGTGACAGTAAAGACATTTATGTTACAAACGATTTCTGTTTCAAATAAATTTTGAACTTTCTATTCAACTGTGTATCGTGAAAAATAAAAATGTATCACAGTTTCAACAAAAATACGGGGCAGCACAACTGTTTTCAACATTGATAATAATCAGAAATGTTTGTTGAGCAGCAAATCAGCATATTAGAATAATTTCTGAAGGATCATGTGACACCGAAAACGCTGAAAATTCAGCTTCGCATCCCAGAAATAAATTACAGTTTAACAGATATTCACAAAGAAAGCAGCTGTTTTACATTCTAATACTATTTCACATTTTTACTGTATGTTTGATCAAATATAAAGAAACTTCTTTAAAAAACATTTATTCTAAACTCTTGAGGGATAGTGTAAGTATACTACAAATATAAAAATCCTATAAAATCTCTTGTAGAAGAACATTTACTATTCTGACAGATTAATATGGAATAAATCAGTTTACGGACTTTAAAAATTCCAATTCAAACAAACATGAAAGTCTGATACGTGTTTGTAGCTGTCAAATTGGTTATACAAAATAATACGAGACGGTGTCATTTAAGTAGCATAAAAATGACACTCTTTGCCATCAGAGTTTTTGTTGTGTTGGCACTGTGAGTTCTCCAGAGGTAGACCGTGTCTAAACCACAAACGTATTATGATCAGCCAGACTTGGTTCAGTAGAAACACGTGTGTATTTGTCAGTGTTGGAGTCCTTCGTACTGTACGGCTCCTCTACTGTCTGCCTGAAGCGTCTCATGAGATCCAGTGATGGAGAATCACTCCTGAGCGATTCCTCATATTATATTCACATACGCTTAAAGATGAGAGTTTGTGTGCTGATCGTCTGCTTAAAGGAACAGTTCAAACAAAACATTAAAAAACAAAAATCACTTATTCAACCTTCATGTCGTTCCAAACCCGTATGAGTTTCTTTCAGCTACCAAAAACACAGAGAAGGAGAAAATCGGAGAAATGTTTATGTGTGTGACCCCGGACCACAAAACCTTAAGTAGTCTTAAGTAGCACGGCTACATTTGTAGAAATAGCCAAAATTCATTAGGATATTAAGTTCATGTTCCATGAAAATATTTTGTACATTTCCTACCGTAAATATATTAAAACTTGATTTTTGATTAGTAATATGCATTGCTAAGAACTTCATTTGAACAATTTTAAAGGTGATTTTCCTCAATATTTAGATTTTTTTGCAACCTCCGATTCTAGTTTTTCATAGCTGTATCTTGGCCAGATATTATCCTGTGCTAACAAACCATACATTGATGTAAAGCTCATTTATTCAGCTGATGTATAAATCTCAATAAAAAATAAAAAAAACTCTGACCCTTATGACTGGTTTTGTGGTCCAGGGTCACGTATTATTTTTAAGTAATGAAAGCAGAAAATGATCAAACTCAGTTTGCTTTCTCAATTGTTAACAAACTAACCATGAACAATATTTCTACATAACAGCTGATTTTAACATTAACTAATGTTTTTTTTTTTTTTTAAATCAAGTTATTTAACTTTAGTTAATGCACCATGAACTAACATGAAATTGTACTTAGTAGTTAGTATACTTATATATCATTTATATATCATTTGAATTAAGATTTTGTTTTCATCTTCATTTTAACTGAGTAATTTTAATGTGTGATTTTTTGTAGTTTTTTGTTTTTAAATAGATCTATGTAGTTTTATTCATTATTATTTTATTTGAGGTATTTTAGTACTTCAGCAAACCAAATAAAAATGAGATCTGTTGTCTTTTATATTTTATTTCAGTTAATCTTTATTTTAAATAATTTAAGGTTTTAGTAATTTTGATGTTTATCACATTTGATGTGTTTATTATTTTAAAAAAATATCTATATAGTTTATTACATTTAATTTCAGTTTTAGCTTTAGTTATTTTAGTACTTTAAATAAAAATGAGAAATTTTGCCTTTGCAATTTGCTGAAAAAAAAATTATAAATATAAAAAAAGTATATATATATATATATATATATATATATATATATATATATATATATATATATATATATATTTTTTTTTTTTTTAAATAATATTTATTTATATTTCATTGTTAGTTTATATTAGCTAATGCATTAACTAAATGGAAAGTGTTTATTCAAATCTTGAGATGCATCACGCCAGGTTTGAACAACTCAAAACGTCTCAAACGTTTGTGACGTAAATGAGACCTGAATGCTTTTCAGATGTAAGATTACTAGCGAACAGCAACTTAACCTGATTGACTCCAGACTGTTTTTCACACAGATGACTTCAAAAGGCTTGCGATATCATGCTTGAGTGATATGCATAACAGTTTTGAGCATGAATACTTTGCAAAACACTTTCAAGTTCCATAGAAGAAAGAAAGTCATGCAAGTTTGACCGACATGAGGGCGTGCAATTGATTATTTTCTGTGAACTGTCCCTTTAAGAGTTTACAGATAATCAGTCTGTCTGCACTGATAATCAGCACAAGGCTTCGTTTCCAGGACGGATTGTGTTGTTGTTGATCAGATGACCTGTCCACGTGAGTGTATGATAATAGCGTTGGGGTTTGCCTTCGGCGTCAGTCCGCCGTTGCTGCACTGGAAGTAGTTTGACGTGGCCTCGGAGAGGTGATAGGAGTCCACAGCACAGCTTTCTTCTTCTCCTTCAGGAACTCGCTCTCGCTGCAGGTCTCTCTCACGCTCCGCTCGGTGAATCTCTCTGCGTGAGCCGCGCTTCCATCCGTCGCCGATCACGTCTGCGGTCGGAACCGAGCTCACGGACGGAGGAGGAGAACTCTGATCCCGGTGAAGCCCGGAATCCTGGAACACGAGAGAGTTGATTTGAAAGAGTTTGATTCTTTGAATCAATTCAAACTTGATTCAACTGATTCGAAACAGTTCAAACTGTGATTTGAATGAACGCATCATGCATTAAGAAGGTAAACGGGTTCATACTGATGTTGATTCCCACTCTCACCAGTGACATATTGCTGGATTTGATGTAGGACTCGACTCTCCGTCTGCGCTCTTTTCTCTCCTCCTCTATGTCTCTCTGCTTCTTGCCGTTTCGCTCCGGCCGGTACGAAGGGTAAATGGCGGGACGTCCCAGACTGTCGTATTCCCCGTCTACATGTCTGGCTTTCACGTCACTCAGCGTTGAATGATCCTACAGAGACACAGACGTGTTTACTCTCCTGATATTAATCACACACACACGTGTGCTGGAGTGAAAAACTCACCTCCACTGATAAAACACTGCCTTTTATCAAACTCTCTGCATGAATCAGTGAATCCTCCGTCTGCAAACAACAAACACACACAGAGGAGTTACTATAGATCACATTACTTCAAAAAGCATAACAAAAACATTTAAATTCATTCCAAGCGAGATAATATTTGAAAATTTGAACTTTTTGAAAATCTGGAATCTGAGGGTGTACAAAAATAAATAAATAAAAATCTAAATATTGAGGAAAATCCCCTTTAAAGTTGTCCAAATGAAATTCTTCATGCATATTACTAATCAAAAATTAAGTTTTGATATATTTATAGTAGGAAATTTACAAAATATCTTCATGGAACATGATCTTTAATATCCCAAAGATTTTTGGCATAAAAGAAAAATCGATCATTTTGACCCATACAATGTATTTTTGGCTATTGCTACAAATATACCCGTGACACTTAAGACTGGTTTTGATGTCCAGGGTCACATACAAGTTTAGGTTTTTTTTAAATAGTTTTTTATTTATTTAAGTTTTAGTTATAATATAACTATAGTTTTAAGCCTATTTTTAGAGCAATTTTTTAGAAACATTTTCAATCCACAATTTTATTACTTTACTTTTGAGCTTATGGTTTTTATTTATTTTTATTATTATTGTCAAAGATGTTTCTGATCAAAATAAAAAGTATTGTAATACAAATATTTTTACAAAAAAATTTGCATTTTTTAGCATTAGAATTTATGGTTAGTTAGTTTAGTATTATTATTAGTAGTAGTAGTATTAGTATTGTCAGATGTATCTTGTCAAAATAAAAATAGTGCAATACAAATATTTTTGGCAGCATAATAAAAAATACTGCTTACTTGCATTATGGCAGTGAGAATATATGCAAGCTTTTTTTTTTTAATTATCATGACAATAATGTCAATGCAAAAAAAAAAAAAAGCTTTTTATGCATGCAATAGTATGACAACTAAGAACAACCTTAATTTTGAGTTTTGTTATTTGTTATTATTCCCAAAGATGATTTTCATAAAAATTCAACTGACCTATTTTTAATAAATGAGCATAAATTAAAGGCAAAACAATAAACACTAATACATAAATACTTTATATTTCCTGCAATATTCTAATAATAATACGAGTTTTGATTATCATTAAAACAATGCAAAAAAATATTAACGCTTTTTACGCAGAATATAATTTCTTATTTCTTTCTTTTGATTTTGTGTTGAATCACAGGAATTACAGAAGTGACGCGTAAATATTAAATACAAATAAGTCTATTTTTAAGGACTTTTTGCATTGTGAAATTATTTTAATGACAATCATGAATATTTAGCATCCACAATCTTCATTATGTTTTTTTCTTTTTAATAATTCTCATTGTCAAAGATATAATCAAATAAAACAAAATAAAAACACTGCAATGTGTTATATTATGATGATTTCAAATTAAATAGTACTATTTAATTCATACTGATTGATTTTTTTTTTTTAATTAAATCAGTATGAATTTAATTTTACAATAATGGTAACTAACATTATAAATACTAACAATACAAACGTTGTTTTTTTTTTGCATTATGTTCATAAAAATACAACACTATAATGAAAATAATGGCAAAATGCAAAAATGCAAAAACTGTGTGACAGTAATAGTGTGATGTCATACCGCTGTCCTGGGATCACCGTTGATGGAGTTGAGTCTCCTCATGGACACCTGTCGTGACAGACTGATCATCTCCTCCCTGAGACACAAACACGTTCACGTTGCATTGAGATATTTCATCCAAACTTATTTCTAAGGTCAAAGGTCACAGACTCACGTTCTGGCGCTGAGGGCTCGTTTCAGCTTCCTGTTTTTGCGTCTGAGGTGACAGTTGACAAAAACGATGGCGATCACGATGACGATGATCAAAACCCCGGCGACAGACGCTCCTATGATGATGAGGAGAGACTCTGACGTGTTTCCGAAAACGTGTGCAAATGCAGTCGTGTCTGTGTGTTCTACAAAATAAACAAAAACGGCCAAAGACAAAAATAATTTTTCATGCAATTTTGCTTCTGTAAGGTCTTGTTTCAGACTAGTGAAAAAAGCATCCAATAATCTAAAATAAAATAAAATCAAACTAAATAAAATAAAAAATAAAATAAAATAATCTAAAAGAAGATAAAATAAGTAATAAAATAATTTAAAATAAAATAAAATGAATAAACAAATAAATTGTTTCAGACTAGTGAAAAAAGCATCCAATAATCTAAAATAAAACAAAACTAAATAAAATAAAATAAAAATCTAAAAGATGATAAAATAAACAGTAAAATAATCTAAAATTAAATTAAATAAATAAACAAATAAATTGTTTCAGTCTAGTGAAAAAAGCATCCAATAATCTAAAACAAAATAAAATAAAAACTAAATTAAATTAAATAAAAAATTAAACTAAATAATCTAAAATAAAATAAATAATAAAATAATTTAAAATAAAAAAACAATAAAATAAATAAAATAGATCTAAAATAAAATAAAATATAAAAATACAAAAAATAAACAAATAAAATAAAATAAAATAGATCTAAAATAAAATAAAATAATAAAATAAAATAATCTAAAATAAAATAAATTTTAATTAAAAAATAAAATAAACCACATGGGGGCAGCAGAATCAAAATGTAGACAAACAACTAAATTAATGGAAAGTTTTTCCACTGAATGGCGGTAGCTTTTCAATTGTTTTCTGAGTCACCCTTGACTGTGATTAAGACCTAAATTTACTCGATTGTGCAAATCATTATGAGGAAGTCATAGAAACTTGGGCTGTGTGGCAACAACCGTAAAAAAAGACAGATTCAGAAAAAAAAAAAAAAAAAAAAAAATGACGAGATGGGCCACAAACACAAAAACAGAAATGTTTCCAGAATCAAACACCCTCTTGGTTATTTTAAGCACATTTTCTGCTGCTGCCAACAGAGCTGATGTTTGTTCTGCTATTTTTACTTACATTTCCAATCTTCACTTTACGCTGAAAATTGTGAAATTGTGTATTAAAGACAGTAATCAGTGATGCTAGTAATAATCTAGTTAACTTACCATAGTAAAGCTTGGCACAGCAAAATACATAAATAAAAATAATTAATTAATTAAAAAAAAAAAAATCTAAAATATTTAAAAATAATTAAAAAAATATATATATACAAATACATTTTTATTAAATATTTTATTATATTACATTTATATATAAAAATAATTTAATTCTCCATTATTTTCTGTATGAAATGAAAACAAATCTTTTAAGCAGGAGCTTTACTAGAATGAACCAGAACAACATAAATAAATGAATGAATTCATTCTGTAATGATCATTAACATGATGAAACTCCCACAGAAGGAAATCTTAGAAAAGTTCTGTGGGAAGCCCCATGTGGTTGCGTTAATCAGTCAGTATGACGATCGGCTCTTTTGTCATTAGTTTGTTCAGTAGATTCAACACCTACTTCCGACCTCCACTTTAAACTCGGCTTTAGCGATTCCCACGCCGTTTGCTGTCTGGCAGACGTACACGCCTTCATCCGTCACGTTTAGAGGCCGAACGAACACCAGCGCATCCCCCTGAACAGACACTCCCGCTGGCAGACGGCCGTCCTTCCTGAACACACACATACAGACACAGACGTCAGTGGATTCAGTTACCTGTACTGTTCAGCTGATGATCTTTTAGATATATTAGAAACCCTTTACAGTTGAATGCATTTATTAAATCTAACCATTAAAAAATAACATATAGTTTATAATATTAAAATAGCTGTTTTCTATGTGAATATCTGTTAAAATGTAATTTATTTCTGTGACGCAAAGCTGAATTTTCAGCGCCTTCAGTGTCACATGATCCTTCAGAAATCATTCTAATATACTGATTTGCTGCTCAACAAACATTTATGATTATTATCAGCGTTGTGCTGCACGATATTTTGGTGAAAACTGTGGTACATTTTATTTTTCAGAATTCACAGATGAATAGAAAGTTCAAAAGAGCAGCATTTATTTGAAAGAGAAATCTTTTGTGACATTATAAATGCTATTACTGTCACTTTTGATCAATTTAATGCATCCTTGATTAATAAAAGTATTCATTTCTTATTGACAACAAGCTTTTTCCACAAAAATACTGGGCAGCACAACTGTTTTCAACTGATAATAATCAGAAAAATTTCTTGAGTATATTAGAATGATTTCTGAAAGATCATGTGACACTGAAGACTGGAGTGATGATGCTGAAAGTTCAGTTTTGATCACAGAAATAAAATTACATTTTAACAGATATTCACATAGAAAACAGCTGTTTTAATTTGTAATAATATTTCACATTTTTACAGTATTTTTCATCAAAATAAATGCAGCCTTGGTGAGCACAAGAGACTTATTTTAACAAGAGAAATCACTAAAAATTCAGCTTTGCATCACAGAAATAAATTACATTTTATAACATATTCATATAGAAAACAGGCATTTGAAATTGCAATAATATTTCACATTTCTACTGTATTTTTGATCAAATAAATGCAGCTTTTGTGAGCAGAAGAGACTTTTTTTCAACATGAGGAATTACTGACAATTCAGCTTTGCATCACAGAAATAAATTACATTTTATGACATATTCATATAGAAAACAGCTATTTAAATTGTAATAATATTTCACATTTTTACAGTATTTTTGATCAAAATGAATACAACTTTAGTGAGCAGAAAAGACTTATTTCAACAAGGTAAATCACTAAAAATTCTTTTTTTTTCAACATGAGGAATTACTGACAATTCAGCTTTGCATCAGAGAAATAAATTAAATTTTATAATATAGTCACATAGTAAATAGCTACTTTAAATAGTAATAAAATGTAACATTTTTACTATATTTTTGATCAAATAAATGCTGCCTTGGTGAGCAGAAGAGACTTCTTTTAAAAAGGGAAATCGCTGAAAATTCAGCTTTGCATCAAAAACATAAATTACATTTTATTTTATATATATATATATATATATATATATATATATATATATACACACATAAAAACAGCTATTTTACATTGCACTAATGTTTCACAATTACTGTATTTTTGATTCAATAAATGCAGCACTGGTGAGAAGAAAAGACATTTTAATTATTTTGAAACTTTTTTTCAGACCTAATATCGCATGCATATTATTTTGCATCTTAATCTAGATTTAAGAATGTTCTGTATATTTGTACTGGCAAAACAAAACAGAGAGGAGAAAAATCACTTTTTGAAAGACTGCATTTGCAATCCACATGCTTCAGTTTAAATGTGCATGACAGTCGTTTTCTCCCTTCCTCCATCAGTATCTGTGTTAAATCTGCTGTAGGTGGCTTTAACTCCTCAGACAGGTGTGATTTAGGACACACCCCGATACCAACACACACACACACACACACACACAGCACATTCCTCCGTCCGATACCCCACAACATCACACGGCTGTAGCGACGCCAAACACCACATTAAACGGATCTCAGGTTTCGGACCTTTGCTGTAATTATCATCCGAGTATCATGTGACTCCTGCAGCCTGTTAGCAATTCACTCTCCAGCACTACCTGAATGAAAACACCTCTTCGGCAACTGTTGGCATGCAAATATGACCGACACACCATGCAACCTAAATAAAGCACCATCACGCATGATGTGTGGACTCGTTCTCGTCTGGAGAAGCGTGCATGACGATGCACACTGGATGCATCAAACGGCGTTAATTGCAGTTAAAGCGCAGCGTCTTTAATCCAGTGCAAAGCCTGTGTTTCTGCTTCAGTTAAAACAATCATTACAGGACAGGAGGGTTATTTAGGGCTTAGCGTGTGTCTCGATACACCCCACCCTCATCATTTAGCATCCTGCTCTTTTTCTCCCTCTCGTTCTCTTTCTTTGCTGTCCCGTGCATGAAAAGCGCCCTTTTTGGTTCTTCGCTCTCAGGTTGCAACGCGACACTGAAGCTTTTATTTTACTCTGAAAGGAGCATGTGAATATGCATCGCTGCAGTTCAGAGGCCTTTGTGATCGTGTGCTAAAGAGAACGAAAGGAAGAGGAAAATAAAGAGAAACACAAAGAGATAAGAATGGAAACCTAGCGTTTCTGTATGGATTTTGATATGTCACTAGTCCATTTCGATGCTCGTTCATGCAAATAAAGCGGCTGAGTTTAAATAACGGCAGTAAGTGAACTGACAGACAACAGCGTATTAGACTGTGTATTAATCAGACGTGTGGTTTACAGTCACGCCTTCAGACTGATGAATGTGGCACACAAACAGAGTGTCTGCCAAAATCACTAGCGATAATCTGATTGGCTGTGATAACCTTTAGAATCAGTCAGGGCTGGGTAATACACAGCTAAAAATATACTAAATACTAAAAAATAAATACTAAATAATTGTACAAAAAAATAAAAATAAAACAATAAATAGAAAATACTAAGTGAAAAAGTGAAAAAAGTGAACGTGACGACGTATTGTTAAGTATGGTGACCCATGCTCGGAATTGGTCCTCTGCATTTAATATATATTAAAACAATACTAAAATACCAAAACAAAAATAAGTACTGAAAAAAAAAAAAAAAAAAAAAGTAAATGGTAATAGTAATAATAATAGTACTAGTAACAGTAACAGTACTAATACTAAAATAGCAAAATAGCAAAAAAAATTTAAATTAAAACAAAAACTAATACCAAAATAGTTAAATAAACAATAAACATAAGTACTAAAATAAATACTAATATTAAAATGGTATATATTAAAATAATATTAAAGAAATTAAAACAAACTCTAAATACTAAAAATAGTAAAATAGTAAAAATAAATATTAAACACTAAATACAAAAAAAAAAATAGTAAAACAGTCCACATAAACACTAATACTGAAATCTAACTAGTAAAACAGTAAAAAAAAAAAAAAAACACTGACTACTAGTAATAATACTAAAATAAATATAAATACTAAAATAGTAATAAAAAACAGTAGTAAAAAATACTAATCGTAAATAAGCAACATATATCAATACTACACACTAAATAAATAAAAATATACAATAAATATCTACAAAAAATAGTAAAATAATAAATAAAAAAATACTAAAATTAACACTAACACTGAAACTGTAAAACAAATTAAAAGAAAAATAAGTACTAAAATACTAAAACAGTCAAATAGAAAAAAAAACAAATACTAATACTAAAACAGCAAAAAAATAAATATTAAAAGAATACTAGTAGTAAAATAGTAAAACAATAAAAATACTAAAATACTAATACTTAAAAAGTAAAAAAAAAAAACTCTAAATGCTAATACTAAAAATATTAAAATAGTAAAATGAAACAGCAAATATTAAAAAAAATACTATATACTAATACTAAAATAGTGAAAAAAAATATTGAGTATTAGTACTAATACTAAAATAAATATAAATACTAAAAATAAAAAAAAAAAAAAAAAAAAAAAAAAAAAATAGTTAAAAACAAATACTAATCCTAAAAAAGCACAATAGTAGATCAATACTAAATACTAAAATAAATAGCAATACTGAAATATTAAAGATAAATATTAAAATATATTATAAACCAAAAAAAAAAAAAAAAAAAAAAAAAAAAAACACAGAACAATTGTTTAAACGTAGTTAAAAGGCAGTTCTCCCACCAAATGTTTTCCCTAAAGAGGACTTTTACGCAATTATTTACATTTATATGCACCAAATTAACAATGCATACCACAATTAGCAATATTTAGGGAGCTTAATGGCTATTCAGATCTAGTAAAAAAAATTTTAATGATTCAGAACTGTACATTGAGCATTTCAGATGGACAGAAATTCTGATCACAAATTCTACATATATGTTCCTCAGATAATTTTCTCAGACTGTTTTTCCATAGCAGTCTATTATTGTGGTTCAATCTATTTCAGATGTTCATCTGCCCCAAAACAACAGGCAAAAGCAAAGCTAACTGTGGTTAGTGACCACAGTCATTTAGACTGCATCTTCCTGTGCAAGTGGGTGGTTTTTGGTCAGAATAAACTACAGATCTTCCAAAGTCTGGCTCTGTGTTACCTGCTCCATGTGACGTTTTGCGGCAGAGGGTTTCCTTTAACCGCACATCTGAGCTCTGATCCCGTGTCCCCGATTCTCCAGGAACCAGAGCCAGTAATCGCTGCATCAGGAGGAACTGCAGCACAAACACAGGATCACATGAGGGTTATTATCACTAACTAAAACCAAAGATATTTTATTACTTAAAATAAAATGTCTGTTAAGTGAAAAAAAAAAAAAAAAAAAAAAAAAAAAATACTATTATATAACTTATTTTTAGGAAACATGTCACATTTTCATCTACTTTAACTTGATGTACTAAAATAACTAAAACTGAAATAAAAAAATAATAAATAAATAAATAAATAAAAACTACAGACACAAAAAAAAAGAGAATTTAAAATTACTACGATTTTATTAAAAATTAAAATAAAAAAATGAAAATATAAAACCCAATTCAAACTATTATCAAAAATTACAACAGTATATAGTTGAAATAAAACAAAGAAATAAAAGTAAATAAATAAAAACCAAAAGTTTCAGACAGATGCCACGGCATGCAACTAAACTAAACTTAAAATTACTAAAACTAAAACTGTATTTAAATTTTTTTTAAAACTATACAGACATATGAAAAAAAAAGACAAAAATTTTCTCAAAGAAAAGAGCAGCATGAACATTCTGCAAAATGTTTCTTTTTGTGTTATGCATAAAAAAAAATAATTTTTGGGTGATGTATTTAAGGATAACTCACAGTGCACGATGAGCTCGTTGCTGATTCTGTGCGGGGCGTCCAGAGCCGGATGCCACACCAGACAGTCCAGACGGCGTTTGTTCATGCTGCGCAGCGGATGCAGGGAAAACTGCGAGGTTACGACTCCATCCTCTCCGGTCCGGTTCTGCGACTGCCCGTGAATGTCCGTGTCCCAGGACAGGCGCGGTGAAGGGTGTCCAACTGCACGACATGAGGCAGCCACGCGGAACGACTGGCCTTCCTGCAGGATCACCGGCTCCAGAGAGGAGATCGGCAAAACTAATGAAGGAGAAAGACAAATGAAGCACTGTATTAAAGCTTAATAACACTGCAAACTAGAACACAGAGCAGAACTACAGTACTTCAGAGTGAAATATATACGCAGTAACATAATAATAGGTCAAATAACCTGTGTTATCTTATCATCTTTGAGATGCTATCAAAGTTTTTGTTAATACTTCAAAAATTAAGTTTATATTTTTATATTTTCAGTTAATTTTAGTTAAAGTTTTAGCAAAAGTAATGTGTGTTGTCATTATTAATTTTTAATAAAAATAAGTATATATAGCTTTATATATAGCACAATATACAGCTTCTATATTTTATAACTGTATATTTTATAGCAAGACACTAGAGTCAAACAGAGTTTTGACTAATAGATATCAGAATACTTACAGGATTATTAATCAGTTTGTTGTTTGTTTTTTTTTTTTTTTTTTACAAGTTTTCTAAAAATATGCAAATGACACATACATCATTTAAGATGCACTCATTTTTATACATTTTCTTGAACAGTGGATAAAGCCAGGATCAAAATTTTTGTTTGTTTTTGTTGACATATTAGAGATAAAAGTTTTTACAGAAGGGATTTTGGATTTCTCTTTTTAATCACTGCATAAATCAGAAAATACTGTCAACAGACAGAAAAAATTATATGCAATGTATATGCATTTTCGCCATGGAATACAATGTTGTATACATCAGTGTGAATGACATATGAACAAACTCTTCAGTAAAAACCTTCAGAATATAGAGAGGAATAAAACTCTAAGTTTTGGTGTTTGTAAGTGCTGCTGAAGTGGAGGAAAAAACTTTAAAAGGTACAGATTGTAATGAAAATTCACAGATGCAAAAAGATAAAGTGCAATAATAAAACAAGGCAAATGAAATATGAACAAACCCCTCAGTAAAACCCTTAAGAATACAGAAAGGAATAAAATTGTAAGTTCTGGTGTATGTAAGTGCTGCTGAAGTGGAGGAAAAAACTCAAAGCCTTTAAAGATATGCATTTTTGCCATGTTTTTAGGAATAAAATGTTGTATAAATCAGTATGAATAATATATATGAACAAACCCCTCAGTAAAACCCTTCAGAATATAGAGAGGAATAAAACTCTAAGTTTTGGTGTTTGTAAGTGCTGCTGAAGGGGAGAAGAAAACTTTTAAAGATACAGATTGTGATGAAAATCTACAGATGCAAATAGATAAAGTGCAATAATAAAACCAGGCAAATGAAATATGAACAAACCCCTCAGTAAAACCCTTAAGAATATAGAAAGGAATAAAACTGTAAGTTTTAGTGTATGCAAGTGCTGCTGAAGTGGAGGAAGAAACTCAAAGCCTTTAGATGAAATGCATTTTCGCCATGTTTTTAGGAATAAAATGTTGTATAAATCAATGTGATCAATATATGAACAAACCCCTCAGTAAAATCCTTAAGAATACAGAAAGGAATAAAATTGTAAGTTTTGGTGTTCGTAAGTGCTGCTGAAGTGGAGGAAAACTCAAAGCCTATAAAGACACGCTTTTTCGCCATATTTTTAGGAATAAAATTATGGATAAATCAGTATGAATGATATATGAACAAACCCCTCAGTAAAAAAAAAAAACCTTCAGAATATAGAGAGGAATAAAACTCTAAGTTTTGGTGTTTATAAGAGCTGCTGAAATAGAGAAGAAAAAGATAAAGTCTAATGAAAAATTTTTTACATGTTTATTTTAGATTTTTTCCTTTCCACTAATCTGAGTAAGACAACTTATGGAAGCAAAATTACCAGTGCATAAAAAAAACAATGATTTAGCCTGTGTTAAACATAGCCAATACTTATATACACACTAAAATAATGCTATAAATATGAACTAAATAATAAAAATTGCAATACAAAACAACCTAACATACATTACTGATGAAAAAGTATATTAAATATAATAATACTGTTTCACACAGGGACTTGGGAATGTCCATCTACTGTTTTTTACCATGAAATATACGATAATTCATAGTTTTTATTTGCAAAAACTATAAAATTCACGGTAATATTACATGTGATTTTAATAATGGTATATATAAATTACATATAACAGTATCTGTACCTTTATAGTTACTCAGTGGTAGGGTAACTTATAGTTAATCAGTTAACAGTTTTTAATGGTTAAAATGTATTTATTTACAGCGTATTACTTCCTGGAATGCTATGATACAGAGCAATTACAAAAGCAGTAGTTATTTTTAAATAGGTTAGTTTCACAGAAATACAAAAACATGCTGATTTTGTATGATACAGCAGATTAACTGTTTAACAGACCTTCCTTTTGCAAACAGAAGTTACATGAAGCTTAAGAAAATCAATTGAAATGTGAAAAGAGGGGATCTTACTCCAGACGGTGAGACTGATTTGTCTCTCGAAGATTCCGGAAGGAAAGGTGGTGATGTGGCAGGTGTATGTGGCCTGATCGGCCTTCTTCGTGTTCAGAATCAACAGCGTGGAGTCGATGATTGGGTTGGAGCTCTCGAACTGAACACGATTGAGAAAATCAGGAAATACTGAAATAAAACAAAAGAAGAAGAACATTTAATTTAATTAGGGAAATTCAAAAAAAAAAAAAAAAAAAAAAAAAAAAAAAAAACACCACAAAATAAACAAATGGTTGTCTTTTTTTCTATTCCATTTCTGGTCTTCTTCTGAACATCGTATCTGGAAATCACAGGCAAACATCAGCATCTGTGATATCACATTGCTGTTTGGTAAATGTCAATGTAATACGACTCCACTGAAACCAAATTGATTCTCCTGAGCTCTTATCTTTTCATCAGAAGTCTTGTCTCATCATAAAGACTCACCGGAAGACTTTTTGCTGCTATACTAAAGCTCCAAGTTCAATCCAAATTACAGGTGACTCGTAAAATCCTATCAACATTTACACACCCTCATGTCCTTTCCAATCCAGAGTGACTATAGTTCACTAAAACTCAGAGTATAATCATAAAAAAAAAACC
Source organism: Labeo rohita (assembly GCF_022985175.1). Classification (NCBI taxonomy): domain Eukaryota; kingdom Metazoa; phylum Chordata; class Actinopteri; order Cypriniformes; family Cyprinidae; genus Labeo; species Labeo rohita. The sequence goes on from NC_066870.1 coordinate 38,674,732, forward strand.
CTTAATAAAATAAACTTTAACTGAAATAATAACTATATATTTTATTTGAAAACAAAACAAACCTTATTTAACTATATTTTATTTCTCATTTTCACTTAGTATAACATAAAAGAAATGACAAAACAATAACATTAATAAAATTTTTAAATTAAAAAGAAAACAGAAAATATAAAGAAAAATAAAATAAAAAAGTAATTACAGAAACATTGTATTTCAGCTTATTTAATTTCTAACTGTCATTTAGTTTAACTTAATGTACTAAAATAAGTAAAACATCACAAATAATTAAAAAGCATATAGACATAAAAAAATACAAATAAAAACACGAAAAGTACTTAAACTTTAAAATGAATGGGAAAACAAATTACTAAAACTAATTTACTAAAAAATTATATTTTTAAAAAGCAGAACATGTTACATTTAAAGAATTTTAAACTTATTTTAATGCGATATGCTAAAGTAACTAAAACTAAAATAAAATAAAAAGTATACAAAAAACTAATAAAATTACAGAACACTCAACAAAATTACTGTAACTAAAATTAAAAAGAAAATAATATAAAAATAAAAATTAGCTTAAAATAAAAATAAAAATAAAAGAGTATCTTAAATGACACTAAAATATTTTTTTTTGCTTTTATAACGCAAGTTATCAGAATCTGAATGTTATTCCTTTATATTCTGATCATTTCTTTTGGTCTTTTCAATTCCTTGGTGACCACAGTCACAATGAACAATGAATACAATGAATAACTTCATAAATTTGGGCCCGTTTTTCACACAAAAGATCACATGACTTCAGAAGATGTCTGAAACACAGCGCTTAAGTCACGTAAGCTACTCTAAAAATATTTTAAGCTACATTTATGCCACATTTCGGAGCAACCCCAGTTCGCATTTACTGTCATTGTATGCAAAACGGCAGCATGAGCTTCTTTGTGTTTCACAAAAGGTAAGTTTGAAATGACATGAGTAAATAGTAATGAGTAAATAATGACAGACTATTTTATTTTTTTGCATGAATTTAAGCAACGCACTTCAACGCAGGTGGCAGACAGGAGTCGGTTCAGATAAAAAAGCCAAAAACAATGCACCATTGAAAATATCTCTCATGACCAACGTCTCTAGGTGACAGACGCCCGTCAGAACACAATGCGTGTGACACGGTTTCCATTTAACAAAACTGCTGGGGGGAAAATGTTGTTTGTGTCTGTTTGTGCTTCTTTGAGTAAAAGGAGATTTAATGACAAAAGGTGAATGAATCACCAAAACACATCAGTGTTATTTTACTATCACTGAGATACTATTATAGTTGTTATTAATATTTAATAAATATTTTAACATATTTGTATTGTTAGTTTATTAAATAAATATTATGATTTTTTTTTTCATTTTCATTTTAGAGTTTTAGTCATTTTGTAATGCGTTTTTGTCATTTATTATTATATATAGTTTTAATTCATTTTTATTTCAGTTTAAATTTTAGCTCTTTCAGATCCACACTAAATGAAAATGTTGCCTTGGCAACTAGTTGTAATTAAAAAAAAATAGAATTTTAGAAATATAAATACATTCAAGTGTTATTTTAGTATCATTGAGATACAATTATAGCTTTTATTTTGAATTAGTTTTTATTTTTATGTTTAGTATTAAATTAAACAATGAAAATTACAAATATTGTAACTAAAATAAAATAAGTTTAAGTTTTGATTTTATTTAACATTTATTTACTCCAGTTACTCAAAAAATGCTGTTCTATTTTAGCATCAGAGAAACTATTAGTTTTTTATTATAATTATGTTTATCATTATTATATTTTCTGTTTTAGTTTTAATTAAGGTTCACATCATTTTGTTGAGTGCCGTTTTATTAGGGTTTCTCTATGTACTTTTTATATTTTTTTATTTTTATTTCAATTTTACTTTTATTTTAGTATCAAGTTAAGGGATTTTATATATTTTATTTCATTTCAGTTTTTTTTTTTTACTTCTAGTTTAGTGAACTATAAAAACCCAGAACACATATTCAAGTCTCACACACAACGCATTAGAAAAGAAAATGAAGCCTGTTTTGAGGACCATTAAGATTTTCCACATTGCGAAATCTGAGCTAGACATGTTCCTAACAGGTTTTGTGAGATTCACTCAACTAGTTTGTGTTTGTTAATGGCACAAACACACACACACACACCTGTAAGTCCTTCAGTAAAGTGTCCTGTGATGACCTGTTCTTGTTCTTCTCCTGGTTTCTGTCTGAACCAGGTCACTTGCACCACCTTTTCTTCACCCTCCACCGTGAACCGGCAGGGCAGCCGGGTCGGAGTGCCAGAGAACGAGCGCAGGGCCAGAGACTCAGACGGCTCGATAAACTCACTGTGAACACAGACTGACACATAAAGAGACCGTGTGAACATCCGCAAACAGCACTGAATCGGTTTATTATTAGAGATGAGGTGAGGGCCGAGGACGGTTAATAATAAACCCACGCTATCATGATCCATCGCTCTTGCCCTACAAACATGTCACAAAAAAACAAGGACGTTCCCATGTGGGACAATGAGAGAGTTAAACAGAGTTACACATATGTGAAACGTAAACGTTAAAATACATTCCATATCAATTATTGTTGACGTGCAAGGATGTATATATACTAATACAAACATGCAACTTCTGGTGATTATGCATGAACAAAATCGTACATTTTCAGCCTATATGCCATGCAAATCATTGTGCATATGGTCGGGTTTGATTTTAAAGACTGATATATGAAATAATCTAATGAAAGCTTGCACATATGTTTTATGTCTGGTATCATATTTAGCTTTTATGGCTCATAGAGTCTGATATAGTGGAAAAATGAAGCTCAGTTTTAATCAAAGACTCAAATTGAGCAAAAAACGTACATTTATATGCATTTATATGATGAAATTCTGACGCTTTGTAATGCAAATCAATGAGATTTTTTTTAACAGTACAGCTGATGCTGACATAAAATGATGTGAATATCAGTGTTCACTCTATACGTCCGATAACACATTAGTAAGATGAGATTGAAATGATCCAAACATATAATGCAACGCAATCCAATGATGACTGAGAGATGAACAAACGTTCCACAAAAGATTCTGATGATCAGATTTGACACTCACTGATTTTTCTACAAGTAAAGCCAAGCTGCTTCAGTCCAGTAAGTGTTCATCTGCAAATATTTCTACAGTTATTCTCACGTTTACTTGATAAAAGTCAGAGATTTGACAGCAAAAACACACGAAGCACCAGCTGAAGGTGGACATTTGTACTAAAATAGCTTTGACCCAAAAACTCTATTAAAAAAAAAAAAAAAAAAAAAATTTTGAATGGCTTTTACTTGTAAATCATGTCATTTGTACATTGGTTTTCTTGTTGTGGTGAAACATTTTTAGTTTTGCAGCATTGCAACAGTAGTTTTACATTATTTTATGATAAAAACACAGTAGTCTACTCGTCATCATGACTATACTAGGCACTTAAAGTACAAAAACGTTTCTGTGTGTAACATGGTAGCACTTTGGTATTGTTGGAGTAGGCCTACCTTGTAAATTCAACCAATTGCTAATCATTCAGTGTAATTACAGCATTGGTGGCTTATTTTGCCATTTTAATTTAATTGGTAAATTACATATTTATACAAGAGTATGAATAGTATGTTGCTCTCTCCACAGCGGTCACACTTTTTGTTGTCTACTAGCTTTTTTTTGAGAGATGTCAGAGGTTTGTCTGACTGGAACGGTTTTTAAATCATAAAATTAGACAATTTTATCATAACCATTGCAGTGCTGCAAAACTAACAAATTTTCACCATGAGAATAGCAATGCACAGTGAGAGAAATAGTAGTAGTCTTTCTGTCTTCAGTTGTAAAGAAATTATGGTTTTTGAGGAAAACATTTCAGGATTTTTCTCCATATAATGGACTTCATTGGTGCCCTGATTTTGAACTTCCAAAATGTAGTTTAAATGCAGCTTCAAAGGCTCTAAACGATCCCAGCCGAGGAAGAAGGGTCGGTCATTTTTTTTTGGGAAATAAAAATTTGTATACTTTAAGCACAAAAGCTGGTGTAGCACAGGCTCTGGGATGCGTGTTCACAACGCTACGTACTATTGAATCACGTCGAAAGGTCACACAAAACTACAGACCCAGTGTTTACTTAGCGAATGCGCAAAGACTAAGAAAGTGCACGTAAGTCAAACACTGTTTACAGACAAAAAGGTGCAACGATGTCGGATGATTCTGAAGTTGTAGGAGAAAATAAGATGGAGTTTTTGAAATACTCTACCTTTTTGAGCCGGAGTACACAGACAATGAACTTGTGGTGATTCGAAGACGTGATTTGTAGTAGTGATGGGAAGTTCGGATCATTTTACTGACTCGGACCTTTGAGTCTCGTTCAGCAAAATGAACAAATCTTTTTTTGAGTCATTTCATTCATTTTAGCAAAATCAGCATCACTTGACAGCCCCATAAGATGAACGAATGACTCGAAAAACCGAAAGACTTGAAACAGGTGAACTAATTGCGCGACTGAACGAATCACTCCCCGAGACGACTCGTTCTTCCCGAGTCACATTAAGGATTTGTTCAAAATGAACGAATCCTTCAAGAACGACCTGTGAACGCGCATCCCAGAGCCTGTGCTACACGAGGTTTTGTGCTTAAAAAGTATACACATTTTTATTTTTCAATCGTTTCGCTAGATAAGACCCTTCTTCCTCATCTGGGATCGTTTAGAGCCTTTGAAGCTGCATTTAAACTACATTTTGGAAGTTCAAAATCGGGCACCAATGAAGTCCATTATATGGAGAAAAATCCTGAGATGTTTTCCTCAAATACAATAATTTCTTTACAACTGAAGAAAGAAAGACATGAACATCTTGGATGACAAGGGGGTGAGCACATTATTTGTAAACTGTTGTTCTGGAAGTGGACTTCTCCTTTAATATATTAGTCTGCATTTACACTGCATAATACACACCTGTTTTGAAAAAATCAATTTTTTTCCTAGTAAATTGCTTATCACTACAGTGTGTCGATGACTACAATTTAAAAAGTAAATCCCGCATTTTTATGAGGGACACAGGATATGTCACTCTGCTTTACTGCATGTTCAGGGTATGTGGCTGTTGGTCCTGTAAGCATCATGAAAATCAAAACTTATATTCAAATTCTAAATGAATTATATCTAGCCAAGAAAGCGAACAGATAGTGCTTCCAAATAATCACTACAAAGATGTCACTCACTTCACTTTTTTGCAATCTTACAGTGTTCTGTTATAATCAATGAATGTCTTAGTTAAATAGTGTATACACTTTGTTACAATGAGAGGAATCACAAACATGCAGGAAAGAAAGATCCAGCATTGAGTAAAATCTGACTAATTTGAATGCTACCAAACGCTAGTGCAAACTTAATATCCTCTGACTACAGTTTTAACTGAAATAGCTATCAATGTGTGAGAAAATGTTTGTGTGGCATGACAACAGGCAGCCTTGATATCAAATTAGCAAAGCTATCTATCTATTCATCTGACTGTGAAACTCACACAATTGACACTGTTCTCACGCTCTCACATCAATTATAACAGAACATTGTGAGAATGCGAGAAAGCGAAGTGACCACTTTTCAGTGACTTGCTCGCTCTTTAGGCTACAAATAATCCATTCAGAATTTGAATAAAAGTTTACATTTTTGTGCTGCTTACAGGACCAACGGCCACATACCCTGTACAAGTTTTTCAGAAGTGAGATATGTGGGGAAAAAAAAATAAAAAATTGAGAAAAATCGCCTTTAAAGTTGTCCAAATGAAGTTCTTAGCAATGCATATTACTAATCCAAAATTAAGCTGTGATATATTCACAGCAGGAAATTTACAAAATATCTTCATGGAACATGATCACAAAAAATTTTTTGATAATTTTGACCCAAACAATGTTCATGTCTTTCTTTCTTCAGTCGTAAAGAAATTATGTTTTTTGAGGGAAACATTTCAGCATGTTTCTCCATATAATGGACTGATATGGTGCCCCGACTTTGAACTTCCAAAATGCAGTTTAAATGCAGCTTCAAACGATCACAAATGCGGTTGTAAATGATCCCAGTCGAGGAAGAAGGGTGTTATCTAGCGAAACGATCGGTTATTTTCATAAAAATAATACAATTTATATACTTTTTAATGTCAAACGCTCGTCTTGTCTTACTCTGTCTGAACTGTTTTTGTTCTGGTTCATGTCAGTTAGGGTATGTCGAAAAACTCCCATCTCATGTTCTCCCTCAACTTCAAAATCGTCCTGTATCGCTGTTTTATCTTTTTTGTTAAGGGTGTTTGATCTTCTTTGCATGTTCACTTTGTAAACACTGTGTCTGTTCTTCTGCAGCGATGTAGGATGATTTTGAAATGATTTTTGAAGTTGAGGGAGAAAATACGATTGGAGTTTTTCAACATACCCTAACTGTCTTGAACCAGAATACACAGAGTTCAGAGACAGCAAGGCAAGACGAGCATTTAAGAATATTAAGTATATAAATATATATACTTTATACTATTTTTATTAAAATAACCAATCGTTTCGCTAGATAAGCCCCTTTTACAACTGCATTTGGGATCGTTTGAAGCTGCATTTAAACTGCATTTTGGAAGTTCAAAATCGGGGCACCATATCAGTCCATTATATGGAGAAAAATCCTGAAATGTTTTCCTCAAAAAACATAATGTCTTTACGACTGAAGAAAGAAAGACATGAACATCTTGGATGACAACGGGGTGAGTACATTATATGTGAATCTTTGTTTAGGAAACGAACGTCTCGGGTCACATATATCCTCGACCAAAGCCCCACCATGGAAATTCTCACTCCCAAGTTGAACTCAAAAGTTGTCAGCCCTGGATTCAGGTAAAAGCACATTGGATTCTAGAGGGAAACCTGCGCACATCAACTTTGTCTCAGATATTTTTATACTCCTCAAAAACAAATAGTCGCTATTTCACATCCAGTAAAAGTATAGTGCTGTAAAAACTAATGTAGAGCAGCTCAGATGATTTGATGAGAAAAACTGAGTTTGTATTGAGATCTATGGCAAATTTTAGTATCTTGGGTTTGGCTTTGAGTTTAGGGACATTTCTGCTCATTCTGCATGTTTGTAAACTATTTTGTAAACTATTTTCCGCTTTATGTCCAATGTAAAATCATCCTGAACCAAACCCAGTTATGAAACTCTCTACCAGTCACCTGTCTTTCAAAGTCAACAAAGTGAGACAGAAAGCAGAAGAGAGTGAGACATAGTGAGAGAATGTCAACTTGCAGTTCTGGTTATTGTTTGTCCTCGTCTCAGCCGACAGAATCACTCAACACAAACACACTGACACGCCACACGTTTAAAATAACAATACATACTTACTCACTCACTCACTCACACACACACACACGTACGTTTGTTTTTGTGAATTGTGGGGACTTTCCATAGACTTCTATAGTTTTTATACTGACTAAACGATATTGTCTATCCCCTAATCCTAAACCTTCCCCTTACAGGAAACATGGTTGCATCGTTACATTTTCAGATAAACACCATTTACTATTTTTAATAATTTAAAAGGTTGTGTGGTTGTGTGGCATGACAACAGGGGACAGCAGGCCAGTCCCCACAATGTCAAAAATTTCAGGTTTTACTATCCTTGTGGGGACATTTGGTCCCCACAATGTAGCAAAAACAAGTACACACTCACACACACACACACGTACGTTTGTTTCTGTGAATTGTGAGGACTTTCCATAGACTTCTATAGTTTTTATACTGACTAAACGATATTGTCTATCCCCTAATCCTAAACCTTCCCCTTACAGGAAACATGGTTGCATCGTTACATTTTCAGATAAACACCATTTACTATTTTTAATAATTTAAAAGGTTGTGTGGTTGTGTGGCATGACAACAGGGGACAGCAGGCCGGTCCCCACAATGTCAAAAATTTCAGGTTTTACTATCCTTGTGGGGACATTTGGTCCCCACAATGTAGCAAAAACAAGTACACACACACACACACACTCACATTCACATTCACAAAAAAATACACACACACACACACACTCCTGCACTTATTTCCTCCATGTCAGTCATAAATTAGTGAGTAATGGTTTTTGAAGCTGGTTGAACTTTAATTACAGTAGAAAATGTTCTTAAAGAATGTCACTGCACCACATAGCAGATCAATCACACACCCACACAAACTCACAAAATCTCTACTAACATCTAAATACAAGTCATATTCAGATAATGTACTGTTTTTACTCACCTTTTACTTCACTAGATTACTCAAATGAGACTAAAAACCTACAAACTAGTCTAAAACGCAGCGTGACACACGCAGCAATAAACATAAAACACAAGAACATGACAAAAAAAAAACCCCAAATGATTAAACTGAATGTAGCAGGATTCTCAAACACTTGCTTTTCTTACCCATCAATCTGAAGATGATCACACTGATGCAGGTGAGTAGTTTAGTCATGTTGCTGGTTTATTGTCAGTGTATTTCTCTGTTATTCCTCAACACATCTCCTCATGTTCTCATGCGCTTCTTTTGTTAATCCATCTGAAATTGTTCTTAAAATCCACCTTTTGTCAACATTTGACGGAATAAAATAAATAAAGTGTATAAAGTTGCAGTTCTGTCACGAAGCATGAGCTGAATGTCTTCTGAACGATCCCGAAGTTGATAAACTCATGATTAAACTGTGTTTGAAGGAAGCTCACGCGTTCAAACGCACTAAGGTGTGCATTCACACACCTGCGGGTTTACGTAGGCTCCACCCACCACTTACGGGCACGCGCACGCCCTCTTTCACACCGACGCACACACTGACCTTTGATTTCGGCACTGGACTATAGACGATTTCTTATTAAATCAGAAATGACTGTGGTGGATTTCTAGAAACGTATAAAAAGCTCAACTCTCCGAACGAATGGCGAGGTGTGAAGTTTATGGAATTAGTTTTGTTGGGTGTTTTGTGATGGAGAAATAAACAGGACAAACCGGTTTGGATGCAAATTCCTAAAATTTCTGATGGACACAGTCAGCATGCAGCCAAAAAATGTCAACCATAACGAAAAGAAATAAACAGAGTCTGATTTTACTTTATAGTAAAAGAAAACTATTATCAGTATAACAATTATTATTATAATTTAATATTTAGTTTTTATTTTATTATTGATGTAATCAACACTTTTTGAAGTCTATGTATATGCATGTTCACTTATATGTTTGTGCAATAGTTATTTCTGATGTTTTGATTGATCACGTGGTGTTTTGGTTATAGATTAGCTGTTCTGGGATTTTCACAGTTTGCATGAGAGAAGTAGGAGTTTATGCAGTTTTGACCGGAGTGAGTTAATTATTGAATTTATTTCCTAGGAAACAATTGTTTTATAGCGCCATCTGCTGGTTGCCACATTTGACATTGAAAATAAATTGCTAATTGTGTACAGATATGAGCTGCATTAATTTACCAGCTAAATATTACCTTCTAAGAACGTTCTCTGAACGTCCAGTTTTATAAAATGTTATTTTGTTACATAAACGTTAAAGAAACATTCCATTTTATTACTGTGCAAACATTAGAATGTAACTTGTAACGTTCTTAACGTTCTGAAATCAGAAGTAGCATTTAAAAAAAAAGTTTCATCAAAAAGTGTTTTAGAACAAAATAGTGTTTTGTGCTTGAGAATATTATTAAAGACAAGATAAAGTCGAACGAACGTTCTATTAATATTATTGGTTCATAAGTGTTTCTTGTTAGCTGGGTTGTAGTTAAGTTGTTTTATTTAGCTTAGTTTATATAGTTCTTTCATCTATATATTTTTGATCATGTTGTAAAATTATTTTTAATATCCTTCTTATTTTGCAACGCATACGTACGCTATTTACTTTTGATTCATTAGCCGCTATAGATAAATATAATAAAAAACTGTAAAACCATTTTCTCTACAACCCTGTTTTTTATAATTATGATGATTAATTAAAATAATATGATAAAAAATACCAGTATGCAAAATCAAGCAGCATAACAACCGGCTTTGCACCGCTAAAAATAACCGAAAGCAAATGACGCCGGAAGTCGCGCACATTCAACCAATCCGCGTCATGCCATATATGGTAACACTGAAACACACTATTAATCTGTCCCAGTTAAAAATATACTTTTATTATATTGAAAGCCTTATACATGTATTTAATATATTAATTGTGACGTTTGTCTGAAAGAAACAAACAATAAAGCGAACAATGACAATAAAGCAGAATCTCTGCTAGTTTGCTTATTTATAAACAAAGCAAAAATACACATTTTAGGACTGTATTGCACACGAACACCAAATGAGCTGTACGCTTTGAGACATTCTCAGGCCAGCGGCTTTTTCTTCCCCTGATGAAGTGTGTCGTAAGTGTCCGCATCTCGCCGGCCCAGATCCTGACGAAAGCAAAAAACACGTAAAAACCCTGCACACTTTTGCATTATTGACACAGTATTGACCTATTTAATGCTGTAAAGTTGCTTTGGCACAAGCTGATTTGTTAAAAAGTGCCGTATAAATAAACGTGACTTGACTAGTAACTCACTCATCACACAACATAAAGCTCAGAAGCAGCACAGTACCTGATAAATGTCGGCGTCTCCTTTCTGAAAAACACAAGAGGACAGTGAATGGGAGAAGTGACATTTCTCAGAAGACTCTTGCTCAAGACTCTGCTGTTTGTCCTGAAGCATTAGTCAACACCGATTCCGCTTTCTGTTCCTCTTTATGCTCTCATCCGCCTCTTTATTCCTTCATTCTGTCTTTTAAATAAACTTTGAGAACGTTTTAACAGATAAAGAGGTAGGCCTACTAAACCTCAACAGAGCACGTTTATCTGACTGTTTATTTTTGAGGGCCTCACAAATACAGTAAACATTTTCAAATATATTTGTGCTTTTGTGTGTGTTTAATTATCTATATTAGGATAGATTTATGAGCACGTCCCATCTAAGTAGTTTTATATCAAAAACAATAGTGCGTCCTTATTTAGTTACAAGAATGTTACTTGTTTCAGAACATTAAAAAACAAATAATCAAATGTAACATTTTCATAATGTTTGGAAAATGGAATGTTTTCAAATTTACAAGAAAATGTTTTTTAAACGTTGAGAAATAACGTTTTCATAACTTAACGGAAACGTCAGCAAAACGTGTGTTTGTTAGCTTAGGTGTGTGTACTGAATTTTTACCCAAACAGGAACTAAATCTGACAAAACCTCTCTTTGACATCCTCATTTGCAAAAGTGGTATAAAAATAAATTCTTTTTTGCAACACTTGATATGAAACCGTTCTGAATAATGCATTATAAAAGTACTCATAATGTACGTCATGAATTCTGAATAATGCATTATATAAAAAGGCTTTAGGTGTTACTTTTATAACTAAAAAAAATGCATAACGTTTTCTGTCAGTGTTTAGTTTTAGCATTGATATCTAGCTGCATATAAAAATAATAGAACTCTATGGAATGTCCCCATTTATATAACTTACACTAAGTAAATGTGTGTGTGCGTGTGTGTTTTTAATAGCTCTCTGTGGTCAGCTGAAGAGCAAGAAACAGAAATGTGACATAGAATCAGCAGAAACAAACCACAGACACAAATGAACCCACCTCTGAGAGAGCTTTCTTTCCAGACGAACGCATCTGAAAACAAACGAAGAGTAAACACAAAGATCAGTTCAGACGCTTGAACACGATCAGAACAAAAAAACAAACGCAACATCAAAAACATTTTCTGTTCACATCTTTAAAATTTAAACGCACAGCGAAGGCCATGTTGTAAACTTTGGCTATTTCAATTTGATCCTTCAAACAAAGGTTTGGGATTTTAACAAACTTCAAATAAGCAGGTCAATGAGTTCAAATGAAGATTTAGCATGCAGTACATTTAGGGGTTGTGCAATGTTCAGAACTGCACTGAGGAAGTATTTAAATTGCAATTTAATTACTACATTTAACTTGAATATGTTCCTGAAAACATTCATGAAAATTGATGCCTGAAGTAGACAGACTGATAGATTTATCATTTATGGAAGGAACATATAGAGAAGTTGAATTGGGATATTGAAATTTCCTTTAATATTCTGTTCATTTAAATCACAGGCTTTTTTATTATTTATTTTTTCAAAATAAAAATAAAATGAATACAATTGCCAATTTCGAAAACCGTCTATAAATGTAAATATATTGCTTAAAGGTCTTTTGTGCTCCAAGGAACTATAAACTGCAAGGAAATAATGTTTCTGATTAAAGGGTTATTTCAGTTTTCAGTTTTAAAGAAAATGTTGCTGTATTTTCTGTAAATCTCATTTCTGTACAAAAAAGATAAATGTATTAATGATTAGATTTAGATTTAACCCTTTAATTGTCACTCCCTATCCTGAACAGACACGAAAATGCACTATCCAAAGTTACATTTTTTATAATTCATGAACAAAAACATTTTGTAATATGATTTTGATGTCCAATTTCCATGGTAATGTCTTTATCCGTTTTAAAATTTCAAAGGATGAATTTTGATTATTTCTTAACGTTTCTACTGCGTGATGGGGAAAAGGCAATGAAGAAAGTGTTTCTGTGACAAAGGTCAGAACCTCTGTTATGCTGTAAATTTTTTGAGGTGCACTCTTGTTAAAAAATATTCTATTACTTTTCCTACTTTCCATAATTTGTAACACAAAATGTTGTTAAAATACCCATTTAGGAGTCTCAGACCTTCCCAATGATATACAGTTTGTCACGACTAGATTAGGATTTATTTGTAATATGGTGAAGTAAACTTAGGCGTCCCACCAAAGGGACGGTGACAGTTAAACGGTTAACTAGTAAACAAAAATGTTTTAGCCAGCACAAATGTCATATAATCTCAAAAAATAGGTGGAAAATAACACTGAAAGTTTTGATCGTACAGTACATAAAGATGTGAGGTTATAGAAATGAAGTTTCACCTTTAATCTGCAGTAAAGGACGGTCAACACAATGCCATAAACAATCAGAATCCCGTCCAGAATGTAACACACTTGTCCATTGTCCTGTGCAGCTGACAAACAACAAGATATTTAATCATTTAAAACAATTAAAAACGTGTTTAAATGTTTAAAGCAATATATTATAATGTTTAAATGTTTAAAACAATTATACATATGCTTAGATGATATATATTTAAACATTTATAAATATATTATAATTTTTAAATATTTAAAGCAATTCTAAATGTTTAAATGTTTAAAAGTAATAAATTATAATATTTAACTACTTAATAGAATTACAAATATGTTCAAACATTTAAAGCAATCTATTATAAAGTTGAAATATTTAAAACAATTCTAAATGTTTAAACATTTAAATCAATAATGTTTAAATATACAATTAAATGTTTTTAGATGTTTAAAGCAATATGTTATTTTGTTAAACTTTTTTGAAGAATTATAAATATGCTTAAACATTTAAAGCATACAGTTTTTATACAACCGATTCAAAAAAGGAATTTAGTTTTAGATTATTTCATTAAAAAAAAATCTAACTCACTCTAATTAGTAATTTAAATCGAAATTAAATTCACAAATTCTTCCAATTTGATGCCAAATTATATATGTATGTTGATTAAAGGGGAACAGGAAGAGGTGGTTTAATTTGACCTTTCCTAAACAAACTTTTACACTTTTCCGTAGAAGCATTACAGATGAATCGGTCAGGATTTGTCGGACGATTGTGTGTTGGATAAAGTTCGATTTGATCTGATCTTACCGACTCGCCCGGCGTTGAGCAGGAGAATCAGACAGACGTCCAGCGACTGCATCTTTCCTCTGAAATGACAGGAGGGAGAGTCAAGCAGAGATGTGTAAAGAGGAAGAGTGAACCATGGCAGTGACAAAAGAGTCATTTAACAGGAAACTGTGGGCTGAGACAAAGTGTCCGAAATACACACACATACACACACATACATGCAACTTCACACCAGCGTCCTTTTTTTTCTCTTTCTTTACTTCTCGTGCACACAGAACGCTGAAACCAGAGCATAAGTCCTTCCTGTTTCTCAGAGAGGTGGGGAGCGTTTCAAACAAATAACTGGAAGAGAGCTACTGAGGTCAGATGATGTCTAACCTCTCCAAACAGATCATTGCAGAAAGTCATGTTCTTCCTCAGTATTTGTGTCTTGTTTTCCAGTACAAATATCTGAACATTCTGAAATCTGCCATAGAGAACTACCAAACTGAGTTTAAACTGAGAAATATAACTGAAAAATATCTGCCAGTGCGCTCAGAAACATACACGCCATTCAAAGAAAAAAACTAGATGACTTTTCTCACCACACTGGCTGACATTTGTTCTCAATTTAATTTCCTCAATTTTTCAGAAAACAAGCCTGCTTATTATCATCTGTCATTTTAAATGTTTTGATGATTTAATGTTCAGATATTTGCACTGGAGACAAAAGACAAAAATACTGATGAATTTAAAATTTTGCAACAAAATATCTGTTTTCAATGTCAGGGAGTTGCTACGGGGTTGCTAGGGTGTTCTGAGCAGTTGCTAAGAGGTTGCTAGAATGTAGTTTATTTTCAGGGAATTACTATAAGGTTGCTAGGGTGTTCTGCATGTTTGCTATGAGGTTGCTAGGATGTGGGTGGTTGTCAGGGAGTTGCTATGAGATTGCTAGGGTTTCTGGATCATTGCTATGAGATTTCTCGGATATGGGCAGTTGTCAGGGTGTTGCTATAGGGCTGCTAAGGTATTCTGGATGGTTGCTATGAGGTCGTTAGGATGTGGATGGCTATCAGGGAGTTGCTAAAGTGTTCTGGGTGGTTGCTATGAGGTTGCTAGGATATGGGTGGTCGTCAGGGTGTTGCTATGGGGTTGCTAGGGTGTTCTAGATGGTTGCTATGAGGTCGCTAGGATGTGGGTGGTTGTTCGGGTGTTGCTATGAAAGTGCTACAGTATTCTGGGTGGTTGCTATGAGGTTACTAGGATGTGGGTTTTTGTCAGGGTGTTGCTATGGGGTCGCTAAGATGTTCTGGGTGGTTGCTATGAGGTTGCTAGGATGTGGGTGGTTGCCAGGGTGTTGCTATGGGGTTGCTAGGGTGTTCTAGATGGTTGCTATGAGGTTGCTAGGATGCGGGTGGTTGTCAGGGAGTTGCTGTGAGATTGCTAGGGTTTCTGGATCATTGCTATGAGATTTCTCGGATATGGGCAGTTGTCAGGGTGTTGCTATAGGGCTGCTAAGGTATTCTGGATGGTTGCTATGAGGTCGTTAGGATGTGGATGGCTATCAGGGAGTTGCTAGAGTGTTCTGGGTGGTTGCTATAAGGTTGCTAGGATATAGGTGGTTGTCAGGGTGTTGCTATGGGGTTGCTAGGGTGTTCTAGATGGTTGCTATGAGGTCGCTAGGATGTGGGTGGTTGTTCGGGTGTTGCTATGAAAGTGCTACAGTATTCTGGGTGGTTGCTATGAGGTTGCTAGGATGTTGGTTTTTGTCAGGGTGTTGCTATGGGGTCGCTAGGGTGTTCTGGATGGTTGCTAGGATGTGGGTGGTTGCCAGGGTGTTGCTATGGGGTTGCTAGGGTGTTCTGGATGGTTGCTATGAGGTTGCTAGGATGTGGGTGGTTGTCAGGGTGTTACTATGGGGTTGCTAGGGTGTTCTAGATGGTTGCTATGAGGTCGCTAGGATGTGGGTGGTTGTTTGGGTGTTGCTAT
This sequence comes from Labeo rohita, assembly GCF_022985175.1. Taxonomy (NCBI): domain Eukaryota; kingdom Metazoa; phylum Chordata; class Actinopteri; order Cypriniformes; family Cyprinidae; genus Labeo; species Labeo rohita. The sequence continues at coordinate 38,690,531 of NC_066870.1, forward strand.
GGGGTTGCTAGGGTGTTCTGGATGGTTGCTATGAGGTCTCTAGAATGTGGGTGGTTGTCAGGTTGTTGCTATGAGATTGCTAGGGTTTCTGGATCGTTGCTATGAGGTTTCTAGGATGTGGCCAATTGTCAGGGTGTTGCTATAGGGCTGCTAAGGCATTCTGGGTGGTTGCTATAAGGTAACTAGGATGTGGGTGTTGCTATGGGGTTGCTAGGGTGTTCAAAACCATCCTTAGGTCTCTGTGATGTTCTGCTCATTTCATCAGCTGTCTGCTGAAAATCACATCTAATCACTCACTAAATCAACACCAATAATGACCCACAATCCAAAGATTTACAGTAATTCACTGATATTAATAAATAAATCACATTAACACAATAAACACACACGGTCATTCATATATCACTGTTGTGAATACAGCAGGAAAGCTAATGTACGGAGTAGTCTTGTGTGTAGTTCAGCTTTAAGACAGATCCACACTGCCCTCTGCTGCCGATGTTCATGTATCACACACTTCATGCAGGTCCACATGAAATCATGAAATGTCCATACCTGACAGTTATCAGAAGATCATTCTAACAACTTCAAATCCAAGCTGCACTGAGGAGGTTAAATGCTGGATGTGAAACATTTTTTTGAATATTTATTATTTCCATAATATTAAAATTTCATATGCACATATTAAATACATATATCACATTTATTAAATACAAGCGTGAATTCAGGTAAATTTTGACACTTTTTGCCATTTAAAATGCTGGGGAAAATGTCCCAATTAACCTAAATTCACCTTAAATAATAAATTATAAATATTTTAAAATATTAATAAAATGATAATATTTGAAAAATATTAATATTTTAATTTGTTGTTTTGGTTATGATAATATAATATCATATAATATCATATAATATAACATAATATAATATAATAATATAATATAATATAATATAATATAATATAATACAATATATGAAATATTGAAACATTTGTAAATGCTTGAATACTGCATTTGTTTTCAGATTTTATTTGATTGGATTTGAAGTTAATGAGCTTAATGTTACTTTCAGTAATCATAGTAAGAATAATAATAATAATAACAATTCACTTCATACTTTAAGCAGTCAAAGCAGCATAAAACTGGAAAAGAAAGTCATGTTTATTCAGATTCTCAAGGCATCAGTTTCTCAGAGAAAATAATGACATCATTGATCAAACAGCTTTCATTCAACTCGAGTTAACAAACAAACGCAGTTAATTTGGTTGTTTAAAGCTCCACGTCTCTCGACTGGAAACATGATGACAGATTCATTAAGGACAGTCTGTGTTTGGAGTTTATTTGCGCACGTCCTGCTCGGTTACGACCGAACGGACAGTTTTACATTCCCAAATAAAAAAAATCCACAGAGATGAAGTTTAATTCAGTAAGCTATTGCACATTCTCACTGCATTTATATTCATACACACACATACACACACACAGACAACATTCTGTCAACATTCACTCACACTTATTCTCATCATTAAACACTTAAAATCAGCTTTTAGTTTTGTGCCCATCCATATCATGATCAGAAAAAAACATCTGGAATTATAAAACAAACAAAAAAAAAAAACAAAAAAAAAAAAAAAAAAAATGAACAACTTTCCAGGAAAGTCCAGACCAGTTCAGACCAGCCCAGCTAAAACCAGTGCAGCAAAACCAACAAGAATCCCGTCAGGTTTGAATAAATTACTCGTCAACTGAAGTGTTTCTGTGTTGAAGGGAAATGAATGAATCAAGAAATGAGCGGCTGGAGATTCTGGACTCTGGTTTTGTTCAGTAGGTCGTAGTGGGCGTTTCACGGGCGGAGCTAAACAGAAGCTCCGCCTTAGAGCTGATGAAGTACGTCACCAATAGAGACAGCAGCAGCACGGCCACGCCCACCCCCAGTGTTAACATCTACCAGAAACAAACACACAGAAAAATAAAAAATAAATAAATAAATAAATGAACCAGAACAGAGCCAGATCGCATTTCTCCTCAAAATCAGAGGAAAACATTTTTAAAATATTATAGTTTTTTGTACATTATGACATTATTTACATTACAATTAAATATTACTGTATTTACTGTACCAAGAATATGCCATTATTTTTTATTAAAAATACAGGTTGCATTTCACCTCAAAACCAAAGAAGGAAAAAAATGAGAAAATTTGACAGATTTTTGTACATTTACATGACAATTTAAGACAATTAATCCCAAATTCTCAAAACTGTAACACAGAAGATTCAAAATAAAATAATGTTAATGTTAATATTGTATTTCCAGATTTACTGTTCTGAGAAAATTTCAGATATTTTTTTATTAGACATAATCAGGTCACATTTCCTTTTAAAAAAAGGACAGAAAATAGGAAAATGCATTTTGCATAAGGAAAATACTGCACATTTTAGGTTCATTAAGATTTTTGTGCATACTGTATCATACTGAGAATACTGTGGATGTTTTTTACTGAACATACTCAGGTTGCATTTCACCTTAAAATTTATTTGCATAAAGAAAATAGCATATATTTTAGGTTCAATAAGATTTATATTTATTATGACATTAACTTGACAATTAGATTTTACTGTATTTATTGTACCAAGAATAAGCAGATCATTTTTTATATTAATTTTCACCTCAAAACCAAAGGAGGAAAAATAAGAAAATGTATTCGCATAATGAAAATATTTTAGGTTAGCTAAGATTGTTTTACATTGTGATATTATTTACATGACAATTAAACACATTAAAACCCAGATTCTTAATACTATGATGCAAAACATTTGTCATACTATGGACATTTTTATTGAAATCAGCATACTGTTAATCAAATACCTCATAAAATATTCTAATGCACTAACATTTATTTTGTCTTTTAATTATGATGTGAAATATTGTGAAACATGTTTTTGGTAGATTTCACCCCATTGTAGATTACCAACTAAATAATAAAATAAATAAATTATTAGAGCTCAAAATAAATCAGTTTTTATTATAATAACATACTATTACAGTTTTTATTAACATTTTGTACAAATATTTTTTCTGTTTTAATTTTAATTTAAGTTCATTTTAGTCATTTTCTTGTGTTTTTGTCATTATTATTATTATTATTTTAAAATATGTCCATATAATTTGTAATAATTTAATTTCTGTTTTATTTATTTTAATGCATCAAGTTAAACTAAATGAAAATGAAAAATGTTGCTTTGGCAACTACCTGATTTTTTTATTAATTTTTTTTTTTTTTTTTTTTTAAATGTTTTTAGTTTTAGTTAACTCTAATAGGCCTGGCATCAGTGGGAGAGCTAAATTACCTCGAGTTCTCTGCTGGCCACCAGAAAGATGCGCGCTCGGATGCTCTTCCAGCGAGACTCTGTCCATGTGGAGTAATCTCGAGAGCCGTACTGCAGCAGCTCGAAGGCAGGAGAGACGGCTTTGGACAGACGCACAGACGCCCGCACGCAGAACGGCTCTTCTGTGCCGTTCACCGACGCCGGACCCGACACCCAGAAATACGAGAAAAACTAAGAAAGAACAGACACAGAGCATTTTTTCCATTTGTCAACCATCTTATTATACATATATCAAACATTACCATGTGCATATATAAAAATCTACATTTGTTAATTCAAATAAAATAAGTAAATCAATAAAAATAAATGGTTAAAAAAAATAATTGTCTTTTAAAAATTACTTTATCTTTTTTCATTTGTCCACCACCTTATATGTATATTCATCTTCATCTGTATACATAAACGCTCAATAAACACATAATTAAAAATAATTGCCTTTATCATTTTTAATTTTCCACTATATTATCCGTATATTCAATTTATGCACATACAAAAAAAAGAACATAAAAACAATCAAATTAAATCCTTAGATCCTTCAGAAATCATTCTAATATGCTGATTAAATTATAGAAATGAATACTTTTATTTAGCAAGGATGCTTTAAATTGATCAAAAGTGATTTATAATGTTACAAAACATTATTGTTTTCAAAATAATGATAATAATAAATGTTTCTTGGGTAGAAAATCAGCATATTAGAATGATTTCTGAAGGATCATGTGACTGCAGTAAAGATGCTAAAAATTCAGCATGGGAATCACAGGAATAAATTACATCTTAAAATATATTCAAAAAGAAAGCATTTATTTAAAATAGTAAAAATATTTCAAAATTAAACTTTTTGCTGTGCTTTGGATCAAATGAATGCAGGCCTGGTGAGCAGAAGAGCCTTCTTTAAAAACATAAAATCTTACTGTTCAAAAACTTTTGACTGGTAAAATAAAATAAAAAAAAATAAAAGGACAATAACACACAAATAATAATTAACATTATTTAACATTCACATATTAACATTAAAGCACCACAATGTTTTCATTGTTTTTCACAATGATTTTGATTCATATTCTCATGATTTCATGCTGAAAACACCTTAATTTTTGTTTGCTTACGTCTTTGTTCTCAGTGTGGACCTCGCTGGGATTCTGGCACTCGCTCTCTGTGAGGTTGGTGACGCTTCCCGTCAGATTAGCCAGAATGTACTGAACGAAGCGTGTGACACTGTGAACGGGGCCGTGGATGCGAGGACCGAGACCGATGTAGAACTGAGGAGGACCAGAACCTACAGACCACGTACAACATGAATGACGATTTATTTTCATATTTGGATGAACTAACCGTATTCATCCTCAGAAGATGAGTGACATATGATGTATGTGCTGTGTGTTTATGTGTGAGAATGGAGTATAAACACAGACAGACTCACTTAAAATGCTGTTGTCTCCTTTCTTGGTGACTTCAGGAGGCAGCAGAGACCGAAACCAGCTGTTATTCTTCTGAACTAGAAAACCATACAGCAACTGAGCGACCTGAGAGAGACAAACAGACAAGTCATCACACAGCATGTCTTATTTTTTACATTTAAATGTAATATATTTGTATGCTTGTGTTGTAGAATTTATATATATATATATTTATATATATATATATATATATATATATATATTTATTTTACAATTTATATATATATATATATATATATATATATATATATATATATATGTATATGTATATGTATATGTATATGTATATATATATATATATATATATATATATATATATATATATATATATACACACACTACCGTTCAAAAGTTTGGGGTCAGTAAGACTTGTAATAGTCTTTAAAGAAGTCTCTTATGCTCATCAAGGCTGCATTTATTTGATTAAAAATATAGAAAAAAAAACAGTAATATTGCAAAATGTTTTTACAATATAAAATAATGTTTTTATTTTAACATACTTTAAAATAGAATTTATTCCTGTGATGAAAAGCTGAATTTTTATCAGCTGTTACTCCAGTCTTAAGTGTCACATGATCCTTCAGAAATCATTCTAATATGTGGATTTATTATTAGAATGATCAATGTTGGATAATATCAACAGTTGTGCTGCCAAATATTTTTTGGAACCTGTGATTTCTTTTTTTTTTTTTTTTCAGTTTAAGTTTAAAAAGTACAGTGTTTATTCAAAATATAAATATTTTATAACAATGTAAATTATTTATTATGAACTTTTGATAAACTTTTAATTATTAACTTAATACATCCTTGGTGAATAAAAGTATTAATTTCTTAAAAAAAAAAAAAAAAAAAAAAAAAAAAACAATAAAAATGTACTGACCCCAAACTTTTGAACGGTACTGTATATATATATATATATATATACACATATACATATACACACATATATACATACACACACACACACACACACACACACACATACATATATATATATATATATAATAGAGTTTTAGATATTCAAAAAAAGTTCTGTTTTTTTTCTTGAGTGTTTGCTGTTGTCATTTTGCATTATTGACACACTATTTTATTTTATACTGTAAAGCTGCTTTGACACAATCTGTCGCTATATAAGTCAATTTGACTTGTCTCTTGTTTTCATTAATGTTTTGTGTAATAAATGCTTTGGAAATATATATGTAAACACAATTATGTCCATAAATACTTGAAACAGAAAGAGAGATTTAGTTCAGCTGAACAGAATGAGTCACATGTGATCATGTGATCATGTGACTGTGTGTGTGTGTTGATCATGTGACTCACAATCTTGGGGTCGGCGGTGATGCTGCTCAGGCTTTTGTTTTCTCCTCCTGCCTGCATGTAAAGTGAGCGAGCGACCAGCGTGGCCACTTCAGCCAGAGACTGAAACATACAGAACGAAGAGCTCAGATGAGTCTGATGGCACCGACACTGATTCAATCACAGTAAACACATCCGCGGCAGTTACACACCTTGGCCGCTTCAGTCTCGTACACCAGCTGCTCGTCTGGACTCAGGTTGGGCGGATATGTGACGTTCATGTTCTCTGCGTCGTCGTACATACTCTCATAGTGTCTGTTTTAGGTACAAAAACACAAAATGTGGCTTCAGACGCCTGATGCGCATGACAAGAGCTTCTCTGAACATAAAGGGCTCAGTCATGTTAAAACACACACCGATTCAACAACGTTTGTATGCACACAAAACAGCAAAAATAAAAAAAGCACATGCAAAGTATGCAATAGGACCATTTTTCCGGCAGCAACGGGTGTGATACCAATTTAAAATCTATAATTATATTATATACAGTTGTATACATTAAAAGCAAGAGTGTAGGATTGATTTTGACATTGGTGGCAGACAACAGACATTTAAATGATCTAAATTATTGCAAAGGACATGTCATAGCATCTCTACTAACTTCTACACCCTTGAAAATCATAACAAGCGATGTACGACTTTGGAAACTATAGTTTTCTCCTTCCATATGAAGAAATCAAACAGATTCATGAGTTCATCCATATTTCACAAAAAGTTTATGGATGTAAATATATGGATGTAAAACCACAGTTCATTTTCTTAAGGGATTTGTATTTGTGTATACGTTCTTTGTTTTGATTTTATAACCATAGCCTTAATGGTTTGATGTTTTGTACTGTTTAATTAAAAAAAAAAAAGAAATAAAGAAAAAAAGATTCATGAATTCGCTCCGAAACTCTGGACTGAATCAAATGATTCGCAATCCACGCTCCAAAGTCCCGCTCTGAATAATGATTTGTGAACCATCATTTCAGATCAGGAATCGAAGTGTGGATCGTGAATCATTCAATTCGCAAAATGATTCATGAACCCGCTCCGAAGTTCCGATCTGAATAATGATTCGTGAACCATCATTTCGGATCAGGACTTGGAGTGAAGATTGTGAATCATTCAATTCACAAAATGATTTATGAACTCGCTCCAAACTCCCAATCTGAATCAAATGATTCGCAATCCACTCTCCGAAGTGCCGATCTGAATAATGATTCACAAGCCATCATTTCAGACCGGGACTCAGAGCGCGGATCATGAATCATTCAATTTGCAAAATGATTCATGAACCCGCTCTGAAGTCCTGATCTGAATTAAATGACTCGTGATCAACTTTCTGAAGTACCGATCTGAATAATGTTTCAAGAACCATCCTTTCAGATCAGGACTTAAGAGTGAAGATTGTGAATCATTCAATTCACAAAATGATTCATGGACATGCTCCGAAGTTCAGAACAAAATCAAATGATTCACAATCCACTCTCCGAAGTCCTGATCAGAATAATAATTCACAAACCATCATTTCAGATCAGGACTTGGAGTGAAGATTGTAAATCATTCAATTTGCAAAATGATTCATGAACCCGCTCCAAAGTCCCAATCTGAATCAAATGATTCATGATCCGCTCTCCGATGTCCCAATCTGAATAACGATTCGAGAACCATCATTTCAGATCAGGACTCGGAGTGCGGATCGTGAATCATTCAATTCACAAAATGATTCAAGGACATGCTCCGAAGTTCAGAACAAAATCAAATGATTCACAATCAGGACTCGAAACGCAGAACGTCAATCATTCAATTCATGAAATGATTCATGAACTCACTCCAACGTCCCAATCTGAATCAAATGATTCATGATCCACTCTCTGAAGTCCTGATTTGAATAATGATTCGTAAACTATCATTTCAGAACAGGACTCGGATCATGAATCAATCAAAATGACTCGCAGAACTGCTCTGAAGTCCTGATCTGAATCATATGATTCATGATACGCAATTTGAACGGCCTTCTTTTCAATTTGATCTGAATCAAAAGATTTTCGATAAGCAATCCGATTGGAGCGCTTCCAAAAAGTGAATCATTTTAAGATGCAATGGTTTAACTGACTCAGTTTCACCCATTACAAAGGGCGTTATAAAATAGTTTAAAGTGATGTCGAAATTAAAAAATGAATGGCTCTTTTAATTTGATCTGTTTTTTTGCTAGTGAATCACTTGAAATGACCTAACTCATGAGTTTAAATCAATTGGAGCAGTTCCAGCGTAAATGATTCACTCAATTGATTCGGTTCAACTGTTCCTCTTTTTGCGTCTTCAGCCATGTTTACACAACACTGTTAGTACTATTACTGGCTTAGCTAGCACCTAAAAATCACGTCAGAAAATGATATGACGGATCAGACTAAGTTATGATTATGAAGATCATGCAGAGAATCAAGACTCTTCAACTTCATCAGCAGACATCAGTCGTGATTACAGATCATTTCTAAATTGACACCTGTTGTTGAATGACATCTCATGGTCTGCCAGCACGAGGCCTGGGATCTGTCTGGCCCGCAGGAAGCGCTGGAAAGATGAGGGCGGCAGCGGCTGACTGAACGACGGCTGATCCAATGTGACATTCAGACCAGCAGAAGCAGTATTCAGATTCTTCATCAAAGCAGACACCTGACAGAGACAGAGAGAGTGAGGGCGAGCGAGATAACAGATGAGATAGAGAGAGAGTTTTCTCTCCTCCTCACTCACCTCTGCATCCACGCTCGTGTTGCGGCGGGACACGGGGTCAGAGTGCATCCAGAGGTTCTTCCCCTGGCGCAGACCGATCTATAAACACACAGGAAACCTGTTATTAACATGCAGCATCTCAAACTCACCGAATGAACTCAAATCAAACAGACAGCTGCCACATGACAAAAGACACCCAAACCAGCTAAAAAACCATTAATGTGTTACTTCAGTAGGAAACGAATGACAGATGTGAAATATTAGGCTAAAGCCATATAATGGTGCTATATAAATAAACAATATTTATAAATATATAACAAATAAGTAATAACCATAATAAAAACATAATAATATTTTTCATAATAGAATACAGATCATCATAAAAACATAATAACATAATATAAACAATACTGTTATTGCCATTATTATTAACAATAACAATAAAAGAAATAATAATAATAGAATATAATAAATTGACAACAGCAGTAATAATAATATTAATAGTAATATTACATTATTTGACATTCAGTAACATGCCTTTTAAATTATATAATAATAATAACAACAATAATAACAAAAATAATAATAATAATAATAATAATAATAATAATAATAATAATAATAATTATTATTATTATTATTATTATTATTATTCTTTCACATTTTTGTACATTTCAACCTTTTGTACAATGGTTGTTTTTAAATGTGCAATATAAATACATATATATATATATATAAATATGTAATATAAATAAATAATAACCATAATAAAACATAAAAATATTGTTCATAATAGAATATAAATCAGCATAAAAACATAATAATAATGCTAACAACATAATACAAATAATACTGTTATTATTATTATTATAAAAATACTAACAATAAAATAACATAATAATAATAGAATAAATAAACTGACAGCAGTAATTATTATTAATTAATAATAATAATACAAATCAACTATCAAATCAGTTATTTGACATTCAGTGACATAATATTATGATATAATAATAATAATAATTTTACATTTGATTATTGATTGATTAATTTTACATTCATTATTTACCCTTTTGGTTGTTTTTAAATGTGCTATATAAATAAATAAATATACATACATTTATAACATAAATAATAACCATAATAAAAACATAATAAAATTGTTAATAGCAATATATATTATCATAACAAAAACAATCATACTAACAACATAATATAAACAATACTATTATTGTTATTAACAATAATGACAAGAAAATAATAATAACAGAATATAAATAAATTGACAACAGCAGCAGTTATTATTAACAGTAATATTATAAGAAACTAATAATAATAATAAAAATGAACGATCAAATCAGTTATTTGACAAATAATACTAATACTTGAATAGAACCATAATAATAATACAAATAAATATTATAATAAAATAATATAAATAAATGTTAGTACCTGCCCAATTTCCAGCATGGAGTGCACATTGTTCAAATTGATAACAAAGTCATTTTTTTCCATGTCGTACACCATTTTTGAGCTGCCAATGTAGTCAAAGGCTTCCTATGAGAGAAAAAGAGAGCTTGTAAAAATATATAAAACTATAATAAAATACATAAACAGATGCCTGATGAATACTACTACTCATACAGTATTTCCACTGTAGTGATAATACTCGTGCACAGTATAAACTGTATAATGTGCACTATTTTTTTTTTTTTTATAACAAACAGGTCACATGACCTCATTATGTTACATGCGTAACAGCGAGTGGTTACAAATGTTATCTGCGTAATGTTAAATGCAATTTTGTATCAAAACACCTTCATTTCACAGTCCAATCCAATAACGATTCAAGACAAACGTGAACAACAAGAATGAAAATGGTCATGATGCAGGCGTCACACACACTGACCCCTTGGAAGAAGGTGAAGAAGATATTGCGAGGGGGCGGAGCTTCCTGAGTGACAGGATACAGCGCTTGAATGGCGGCCAATAGGGTGACGATACCAGAAACGGTGCCTTCGGCCGCCGGAGCCTGTTCCCAGAAAAATGACCTACCGTCCAGCTGAGACAGAAAAACGCACACAAAAAGACAGTGCTCAGGTTATAACTTAAAAAACCTCTAGCGGACTGGAAGACTTAGGTAAAACATCTTGAGGGTATTCCTCACCCGTGTCGCTGCGATGACGACGCTCTCGTTCGGCGCGTGGCCCTTGGAGCTGCTGTTGAGGGGCCGAGTGGACGTCCAGACGTTAAAATCGCTCAACGGGTCACACAGGACCTCTGATAGGAGGCAGAGACACAGGTAAAGTAAATATCATTCAGCAGATGAATAAACAGTGTCTTAGACACAAAACTACACCTGAACTACGCATGTAAGTGAATACATTTGCTCTGGTGGGTCTGCTATAATAATTAACAGAAATAAATAAAATAAAATATAATAATAAATCAGTTTTAATCAGTTATTTTCTAAATAAGGATTTGATGACAAGGATTTTTTTTATATAGTAAAAATATTTTAATCACAATGTCATAAAATATTTTAGAGCTTGAAATAAACAGAAAAATGAATATTCGTTATTAAATGCTCTTTCTGTTTTAAAATTGTATTAATTTCAAGACTTTTCCAGGTCTAGAAATCTGTTATTTTAGTACCACTTTGTTAATATTTTTGATTCAAGCTTTAAAAAAAAAAAAAAACAACAACTTTTTTTCCTGTTTTCATTTTAATTTAAATAAAAGTTTTAGTATATGTACAGAAATTAGCAGTGTCTATTTAGAGCTATTTAGAACTAGAACAATTATAATTAAAACATAATAATTAATAAAATAATAAAATAAAGTAAAATAAAAAATAAAAAAATATGCTGAATGTTCTTCAAGGTCCCTGCTCTTCTTAATCAGTCATTTACTGGATAAGGATTTAATGACAAGGATTTTTATATAGTAAAAATATTTTAAAAATCTAAAAATATTTTTATCACAATGTCATAAAATAGTTCAGAGCTTGAAATAACTAGAAAAATAAATATTTATTATAAAAATGCTCTTTCTGTTTTAAAATTGTATTAATTTCAAGACTTTTCCAGGTTTAGAAATCTGTTATTTTAGTACCATTGAGATACTACTATAATTTTTGCTAATATTTTTTAAAACTTTTTTTTTTCCTTTTTCTGTTTTAATTGAAGTTAAAGTTTCAGTAATTGTAATGTGCATTTTTGTTGTAGGTTTTATTAGTTTTTATTTCAGTTTTGGCCAAGTACACCTTCACCTGTCAATAAAAAAGATATACGAGAAAACAAGACTTATCTTTTGTGTGTTTTGTCAGGTGTTCTGTGTCTGATGTGTGTGTGTGTGTGTGTACCTGGGTTGATGCTGAATCTGTTCTGCAGGTCTGTGCGTCTCATGCACGTCACAGTGTCGGTCACGGCGTGCATGTGTGAGAAGAGCTGCATGGCACACAGCGGATACTGAGGAGCGCTTCCGTTCACACGCAGGTTATGATCCTCATAACACTGCAAACACACACACACGTGTCAAACAGCGTTATAATGAACACATGCACACACCTACGAGAAAAACACACACCTTACGGATGACCTGAGTCTGATTCTCATCTTTCAGAGCAAACACAGGGAAAGCGAAGTCTTCATAGGACAGTCCGTTCCCCAAAGGATTCCACACGGTCACGTTACAGTTCGCCAGCTCAGGGGCGTTTTTCTCTGAATACACACCTGAAACACGAGAAAACATAAATCATACACACTGAGCTTCACATGTATTTTTATCTCTATTTCATCCCCTTCTTTTCTCCACAAGTTCATCATAAAACAACGTAAGATTAGATTTCCACACTAAGTGTTTTTGTTTTGCTTTCCAATGCAAAATATCTAAATATTCTTAAATCACAAAATCACATAAGAGATGAAATATCAAAATGATGTGAGTTCATGCTTACAGTGGTAATTCAAAGGGAAAACAAAAATTATTTTTCTTATTTATTTCTTATTATATATTAAGCATAAACCCTCAATTAATTTTCATACATACGAATGTCAAGAAAATCACTTTTTGCTGTATAAAATATTATTCAACATTTCTATAAACACTCCTAAGTCAAGATATATTTACATGAGACGCAAAATATTTTTTATCATATTTTATGGTTTTTAATGTTGTAAATCTCTTTCTGTAATGTGAATCACATGGTGTGAAACTGAATAAATGAGCATGAAAATAGTTTCACATTTACATCTTGTTTTGATCCTGATTTGTACTATTTTCAAGGATCCTTAAGTGATTTTAAAAACATTTAAAATGGACTTTTTGTCTGTCAGTGAATCTCAGAAATTAGGACTGCCCATAGATTATATTAAAATTACATTAAATTAAATTTGAACTAAAATAAATAAACAAATAAAAAGTACATAAAATAAGTATAATTCAGAAAATAATAAAATAATAATACTTGCACTTTAGGATTCCAGAAGTATCCTTGAGATACTATTATAATGTTGTATAATTTTCAACAATCATGTTTTTTATTTTGTTATGTTTTTGTTGTTGTTGTTGTTATTTTTACTTAATCAAAATAACCCAACTGCAGTTTGATTGAGATTAATTGGAATGCACAATGAAACAACATGATTTCTGAAAACAAAAAAACAAAAAAAAAACATAGTTATCTGTTTTTGCAAATTAACTCTTCACTTTATAAACAATAAAAATATGTATTTTTTTATGCTGTGATCCTGGTTTTCAACATTTTCAAGGATCTTGAAAGTGATTTAAATATTTAAAAGTCTGTAATATATGTTAACATAATAAAAAACATGATTTTAAGTAAGTAAAATTAACAAAAAATACAGCTAACACAGCTAACTAACACAATAAAACAATAAAAACATGATAACATAATAAAAAACATGATTTTTGAAAATTCAAAAAATTGAGTTATGTTAAGAGTTAAACTCAAGTATCTCAAGGATACTTCTGGAATCCTAAAGTGCAAGTATTAATTATTATCGTCTGAATTATAATTATTTTATTTACATATTTTAATCTATGGACACTCCTAATTTCTGAGTTTCACTGACAGACAAAAAGTCAATTTTAGATGATATACATACACACACACATTACATCACATCACACACCTGTGTTCTGGTTGGGGCAGGTCGTGTGAGGCGAGAAATTATCAGCAACGCCTGTTTTTGAGACGATCACAGCAACTCCAGCCACTCTGGATGAGTTCTTCATCCTCATCATGACTGACCTGCAGGACAAACGCATGAGATCAGACATACAGAAACAGACAGACACAGGCAAGACAGACAGACAGACAGACAGGTGTTACGGCACCTGTTGAAGAAGGCCGTCTCCAAGATCACCATGTACGGAGGATGCGGTCCTGTGCTGAGAATCCAGTCCAGGTCTGATTCGGTCTCCAGCACATGAAGGACGCCCGTGTCTCCTGATATAGATGCTAAGAGACAAATAAAACAATGAGGCTGTGCATTACAGTGACCCTAACACACGGTTTAAAATATGGGTGGATCAACAATCAGCTGAACTGCTGGACTCACACTGGCAGCCGATCTGATGGGTGGCGTTCAGCAATCGGACACATGGAACCGTATTGTTGAGCTCAACATAGATCTTCTGTTCCACTGAGCTGGACGACACACCTACAGCAGCAGACACACAAACACACGACACACTACTACTCGCCTCAAAATACACATGGCTACAGAATCTATTCCGATTCACATGAAGTGAACTATTTTGACTTTCTGAAATATACACATTTGAAAAATGTTACAAATTATTTAGAACAATTAATCATTTTTGACTGTTAAAAATATAAAACATTAAAAAAGAAATATTTAAAAATTAAAACATAGCATAAAAAACATAACATAACATAAATAGATATTTACAATTCTCACTTACATATATAAAAGTCTTTAATAACCTAATTTTCATGTATATATCACATTTATAATCACCATAAAACAAATAATTCCTCTTTATACATGTATATGGGTAAAATAAAAATAAACTTGAATGTACAGCGCAAGAATGTAACTACTCTGAATTTCTAAAATATTCAAAGAAAATATTTTATAATAATGAATAATGTAATTTTCAGAATTTATAACAAAAAAGTAAAACATGGAAAGATATTTCCATATTTATTTTCATAGTTCCTGCTTTAAATTCTTGTTTTTCAAAAAAATAAAAAAATAAAATAAAATTTTACTGTTTAATTTAATTGCATTTTTGTTTTTGTTTTTCTGAGCAAAAAATAAATCTCATACATTTCCCCTAATTTACAGAAGACACCCACTAAAATGTCATTCAGTGTAACAATCTTGTCAGGCATATTTACAACAAAAATCAATTTATGACATATTAAAAGATGAATTACTTTCACCCCAAATAGTATTTAGTTGTAATTCTACATTTTTAAAATTTGCCACTATCCTAGGTTTAGCCCGTTTGTCAGTAAGATTTTTTTACTCGTTTAAAACACAACAAAATTTAATATGCTCCCGTATGCTTTTATATATTTTAATATGCACAAGTCAGAATAAACATGTTTGAATTTCTACATAAATATTGTCATTCAATGTAACACAACGTAACATTATTTCAACCAAATTTTGACATTTTATTCTCTAAAAACTTATTTGAAACCTTAAAAGTAGACACTTTATTTACATTTAATGTGCTTTCCATGGACATAAAATCACTTTTGTAAATTTCTTAACGTTTTTCACCCCATAAAATTTTATAAGTAATTTAAATTAATATTAATTGTAACTTATTAATAATATTTAATATTTAATTAAGATTTATTTCCTCTATATACTGGTTTATGGCTGGAATGACAATGCTTTTAAACTAGACTGTACAGTACAGGATGATTCTGATAGAATTTATTTATTTTGATTTCCTGAAATATATAAGCTTTTAGAAAATATTTTGTAAAAATTATAAATATTTATGATGATTTAATTTTTAGGATTTTATATCACAGCCTTAGATGAAATATCAGTCAGTACCAGTCATTTACCATGTTATTTACAAGGTACTTTAAAGAATAAATCGATAATTCACGGCACTCACACATGACACAGGGTTTTACCATGGTACTTCTCGTAACTTCTTTGTTAGTGCGGTGTAAACAACTACACTCGCTCAGTCACTAACTCGACACTAGTTTATCATCCTCTTACCGTTATTACGATGTTAAATGAATGTGAAAGTGTTAAAAACACACAATAGTGATTTATACAGGAATATATTTTTATTCCAGGCCCGAGCGAGTAAAGAATCTTTATCATCTCGTGACCGCACAAACACACGATTAAACATTAAACACTCATATTTATACTCACATGTGTAAAATAAAGCGACGATCAGAAGTTTAACGCAGTTTATTGATGTTAAATGTTCCATCTTCCTCATTCACAGATCAGCAGTATCAAACTGAAGCAGCGCTTGTTTTCTTCCGGTTCCGGCTCCCTTGTTCGGCGCAGCAGACTCGCCGCTGCCGCTCCACAGCGACACCCGCCGGCGGCGCCGCGCTATTGCCGCATCTAAAGCTGTTTGTTTTAACCGTGTGCGCGCACAGATAAAAACAGGCAATTTTTTATTTGGAAAAAAAAAAAAAGTTTTATAGTTTTCATTTTCAGTAAACACAAGCAATGCTCGTGTCTGAGAAAACAAACATTTATAATCTATTTTATAGTCCGTTATAGTCTATTTGTGTACACTTATACTTCATTATTATGTATAAATCCTTTTTTTTTTTTTTGTGAATTTGAGATTCATGCACCATCAGGCTTTACCAATCAATTTGGGGAAGCAGTTTAAAAAACAAGACCTGGAAATCAAATCTGATTTTTAAAAATTATTAAGTTGTCTTGAGAAAGCCGATTTACTGATCTACTATTTAAGATTATTATTCTTCTTCTTCTGAGCCAAATTTCGGTGTCTATCTCCTCCTAGAGCTTTCAAGCTAGAACCACCAAACTCGGTCCAGACCTTCAGACTGGTCTGACTCGGTGTGCTGTATCTTTTCAGACTGATCCGGCTTACGGTTTTTGTAAACCAGATTATCAAAACCACCAAAAATCCCATAGACTTACATTGACGGAATGTTCAAATGAGCAACACTCTTCAAACTCCCAGAATCCCTTGAGACTCAATCAAGCTTCACTTCTATGTGCTATTTCTAATCAATTTACACTCGTTTAAGCTTCACTCTAATATTTCTAATATTTATAATATTTCTAGTGTGTCTAGCTATCTAAACCATGCTAGCAACATGCTAGTAACATGCTAATCATGTTAACAACATGCTAGTAACATGCTAATCACGTTAACAACATGCTAGTAACATGCTAATCACGCTAACAACATGCTAGTAACATGCTAATCACGCCAACAACATGCTAGTAACTTGCTAATCATGCTAGTAACATGCTAATCATGTCACAAACATGCTAACAACATGCTAGTAACTTGTTAATCATGCTAGCAACATGCTAGTAGCATGCTAATCATGATAGAAAAATGCTAGCAACATGCTAATTGTGTTAAAAACATGCTAACATGTTATTAATATGCTAATCATGTCAACAACATGCTAGTAACTTGGTAATCATGTTAGCAACGTGCTAGTTACATGCTATTCATACTGGAAACATGGTAACAACATGCTAGTAACATGCTAATCATGATAGAAAAATGCTAGCAACATGCTAATCGTGTTAGAAACATGCTAACATGTTATTAATATGCTAATCACGTCAACAACTTGCTAGTAACTTGGTAATCATGCTAGCAACGTGCTAGTTACATTCTATTCATACTGGAAACATGCTAACAACATGGTAGTAACTTGTTAATCATGCTAGCAACATGCTAGTAGCATGCTAATCATGATAGAAAAATGCTAGCAACATGCTAATCGTGTTAGAAACATGCTAACATGTTATTAATATGCTAATCATGACAACAACATGCTAGTAACATGCTAATCATGCTAACAACATGCTAGTAACTTGTTAATTATGGTAGCAGCATACTAAACTCACGTTAGAAACATGCTAACAACATGCTAGTAATATGCTAATCATGTTAAAAACATACTAGCAACATGCTAATCATGCTAGCAACATGCTCGTAACATTCTAATCATGCTAGAAACATGTTAACAACAAGCTAGTAACATGTTAGCCATGTTAAAAACATGTTAGTAACATGCTAATCGTGCAAAACATGCTATCAACATGTTAATCAAGCTAGAAACATGCTAATAATTTGTTAATCATGCTAACAACATTGTAATCAGCCTATAAAAATACAAGCAACAAGCTAATCATGCTAAAACATGTTAATAACAAGTTAAATCATGTAAGCAATGTGTTAGATCATGCTAGCTGCTTTCATACTTTTACAACTGCTTCAAACTTTCAGGCTAGGCTTTCTCAAGACAACTTAAAGTTTGTTCTCAAACTTCACTCATCTAGTTTCATATTGTGATCTTAATATATTAATTGTAATATGAGCTAATACGCCACATAACACAAAGTTGAGAGACACAATTCACATTGTACTGACATGTACCTTTATTTAGATGAATCAGTGGAAACAATCGTTAATCTTACAATAAGCAAAATGAGAAGTAAAATAATTAAAATGACTTAAAGACTCCATACATGTTCGGTGTTGCTTCTTTTTACGTAGATGAATACTGTAGTGAATGCTGTTTGCTAAAGGAAAAGCGCAAATTACAAAAATCAAGGACTATGAAAGTCTATTAGACACATTTTAAATGACATACAATTAACAGGAAATGACTGAAACTGACAAATGTGAAAAAAGGAATCAGAAAATCAAGAAAATCAGGCAAACATCCACAGGACACATGTACATTAATTTACTCATTCCTTCGTTTATTCATGCCTTTGGTCATCCTGTCGTCCTGTCGTTTTAGTTGGAGTTCATTGAACATTTTTTAAATGTGTCTACTTGTTATAATGTTTATGGAACATTTAAATGAAGCTAAGATTCCCATATTGTGCAAAATAATAAAATGAAATGTTCCTTTAACTTTCGCAAAACCAACCCTTTGAAACGTCTCATAACTTAATGGCAATGTTAGTTAATCGTTCTTTGAATATATTTTTAATAGCTGCAATCACTCCTTTTTTTATTTTCATGGCTGCTTTTTAAAATTACTTCTTTGGCATCCTTAAGGAGGATTATTAAAAACCCAAACTTAAATAACTAAATAAACTGGGGCCTCATTTATTTATAAAGGCAGAAACTGACGAGAGGATTCTTTTGCGTACACTAACTGAAAAGCATGCAAATACGAACAATGCATTGGTAGCTTTATATATATTTATATAGAAAATCACAATATGCAGCATAATTAATTCAAAAAATTATATATGATTTCCAGAAAAAAAAGATTCTTAGTGTTTTTTAAAGAAGTCTCTTCTGCTCATCAAGCCTGCATTATTTGATTCAAAGCACAGCAAAACCAGCAAAATTCTAAAATATTTTTTCAAAATTTTAAATAACTGTTTTCTCTTTGAATGTAGTTTAAAATGTAATTTATTCCTGTGATCAAATCTGAATTTTCAGCATCATTACTCCAGTCTTGAGTGTCACATGATCCTTCAGAAATCATTCTAATATACAGATTTGCTACTTAACAAACATTTCTGATTATTATTATTATCAATATTTAAAGCAGTTGAGAATTTTTTTCAGGATACTTTGATAAATAGAAAGATCCAAAGATCAGCATTTATCTGAAATAAAAAGCTTTTGTAACATTATGCACTATAACATTCAAAAGTTTGAAGTCAGTATACACATTTTTATATACACTAAATTAATTCTTAATTTTATTTAGCAAGGATGCTTTAAATTGATCAAAAGTGATGATAAAGACATTTATAATGTTATAAAAGATTTCGATTTCAGATAAATGCTGTTCTTTTCAACGTTCTATTCATCAAAGAAAGCTGACAAAATTCTACTATTTTCAACATAATAATAATAATAATAAATGTTTTCTGAGCAGTAAATCATTAGAATGATTTCCGAAGGATCATGTGACACTGAAGACTGGAGTAATGATGATGAAAATTCAGCTTTGAAATCACAGGAATAAATTACATTCTAAAACATATTCAAATAAAAATAGTTATTTTAAATAGTAAAAATATTTCTGAATTTTACTGTTTTAGCTGTACATTGGATCAATAAATGCAGGCTTGGTGAGCAGAAGAGACTTCTGTTCAAATATAGCTGCAAGCAGCAATTGCGGGGCCAAGCACTAAAGAGGCAGAATGAGGAGCTAAGCACAGCAAGGAGCAACAGACCGACTACAACAATGAGTAATTAAAGCCATTTTAGGATGATATCAGTTGAAATGGCTGAAAAAAGTCATAAATATAACCAATAATAATACAATATATTGGCTTATCACTTTTGACCAATAGGTGGCCAGTAGGTTATCAAATGTGGTGTGTTTAGTGTGAGGTTACAATGACACACACAAATTTTGGTGTCATTATGTCAAAGCTTCACAGAGATACAGCCTTAGAGTCAGACTCAGAGCATCAAATCTAAAATTTGTGGTGGCGCTGTACGAAAACAGTTTTGTCTATCGACACGAAATCCATAACTTTGTGTCAGGACAGTCTGAAGATGATTTGAGTCAAATTTGGTGAAAACTGGACCAATGGTCTAGGAGGAGTTTGAACAAGTAGGTTTTGTACATTAATCAAAATGGTGAAAAGGAAGTTCGACCAACTATAGTGTAATTGGTATGTATGTTGTTGGCATGATCCAAGGGATGTTTTGGGACCAGTTTCATTACAATAGGCTAATGCAATCAGAAGTTATTAGCATTTTTGGAAATTTCATTATTAATGTTTAATGAATGGTGTATTACTTCTGACCAATAGGTGGCGCTGCTACCAAATTGAAGTGGCGTGGTCAGTGTGAGGTGACAATGGCACACACAAAATTTGGTGTAAATAAGTCAAAGCTTTGTGGAGATACAGCCTCAGATGCAGTTTGGCATCTTTCCAACAAATTCATTGATGTGCTAAACAAAAACCGTTTCGTCTATTGACATGAAAACCATAACTTTTTGTCAGCATGGTCGGAAGATGATCCGAGTCAAATTTGGTGAAAATTGGACCAACGGTCTAGGAGGATTTAAAAAAATAGTTTTTCAATATTAATCAAAATGACGGACAGGAAGTTCACCCAATTATGGTATAATTGGTATCAGAGTTCTCGGCATGATTCAAGGAATATAACAAGACCAGTTTTATTAGAGTAGGCCACTGTAAACTAAAGTTATTAGCATTTTTGGAAATTTCATTATTAATGTTTAATGAATGGTGTATTACTTCTGACCAGTAGGTGGCACTGTTCCCAAATTGATGTGGCCTGGTCAGTGTGAGGTGATAATGGCACATACAAAGTTTGGTGCAAATATGTCAAAGTTCTGCAGAGATACAGCCTCAGATGCAGTTTGGCATCCTTCCAGCAAATTCGTTGATGTGCTAAACGAAAACCGTTTCCTACTAAGCATCAACACGAAATCCATAACTTTTTGTCAGCACGGTCTGAAGATGATCAAATGAGTCAAATTTGGTGAAAATCGGACGAACAGTTTAGGAGGAGTTCGCAAAAGTAGGTTTTCAACATAAATCAAAATGGCGGACGAGAAGTTCATCCAATTATGGCATAATTGGTATCAATGATCTCGGCATGATCCAAGGAATATATCAAGACTAGTTTCATTAGAATAGGCCAATTAAAACAAAAGTTATAAGCAGATTTCTAAATTTCGTTATAACTTTTGACCACAAGACGGCGCTACATCCAAACTTTTTGAGTACTGTCAGGGCATGGTGCCGAAGACACATACCGAGTTTCGTAACGATGTGTCAATGCGTTCATAAAGTATAGCATTTTTGGACAAAATCCAATATGGTCGACACTCAAAATGGCTGACATGGGAAAATTGGATATGGATGGACTCAGCATGATGCACCAAATCTGAAGAGACCAGTTTTGTGATTTTTGGCCAAACCATTCAGAAGTTATAAGCAAAAAAGGCATTTTTCATATCTCCTGACCACTAGGTGGCACTGCACCGAAACACTGCAGGACGCCTCAAGTTATGCTTGTTATGACACACACCAAGTTTGGTCTCAATACGCCAGACCGTTGCAGAGATACAACCTCACATACATTTTTGTGTGCTTTTCGTAGAATTCATTTGCACGTTATTCGAAAACGATTCGACTAATCAACTTGAATTCCGTAACTTTTTGCCAGCATGGTCTGAAGATGATCTGAGCCAATTTTGGTGCAAATCAGACAAACCGTCTAGGACGAGTTCGAAAAAGTAGGTTTTACGAATAAAAATTTATAGAAAAAAAAACTAAACCTCAATTTTGGACTTCATTCGACTCGGCATGAGCCAAGGATTGAGAGGAAAAAAGAATTTTGATTCTGTGCCTTATCGTTCAAAAGTTATTAGCATAAAATGATTGAAATTTTGAACAAGTGGTGGCGCTAGAGAGTTTGAGTTAGAGACTCCAAACTTGCTATGGTTAATGATGAGACTGTCCTCTATCAGTGTGCCAAATTTCACAACTTTCCCGCAAGTGGTTCTATGGGCTGCCATAGACTTCCAGAGCGGAAGAAAAAGTATGCTAACGGATACAATAGGTGCCATCGCACCTTCGGTGCTTGGCCCCTAATAACGTTTGACTGGTAGTTTAGTCTTCTAAATATACGTACTGTTCTTCTTCTAAACCCTTGTGGGTGTTTGTGGTGTTGATGCGCACACTTAAATATAAACGGATAATTTAGCCAAAAATTAAACCTCAGTTATTGTTTACTCACCCTGGTGTTGATCCAATGCCAAAACAAGGCTAGGTAAGTAAACAATGACTGGACTTTCATTTCTGGCTGAACTAGCCAAAGATAAGCTGTGATTTACAAAGTTGGATTTGTTTGGGCTCCTGGAGTTGTGAGCTTCTCACTGGATGGAGCAGCGGGTCAGCGCTGCGGCTTTGACGACTCCAGCGGCCACCCAAACGAACCCCCATCCTTCCGCAGCTAAAAATCTTGACAAAATCGTGGCCGCCAACCCAGTTTCCACCGCTGGAGCTGCAGGGAACAAGAACGCTAAGAGCGCAGGTGCAAATGTCGCCCCGATCCCCAGCATAAACATGGTCAGCATAGTCACAATTTTAATGTGATCTGGAGAAAGCAGGTTCTTCGGTTTTTCTTCGCTCAGTCTCCTCTGCTCCTCTTCTTGGATCCAGATGTCCAGGTCCCTCTGTTCTCTCTCTTCTTGTTCCTTTCTCTCCCTCTCCTCCTCCATCCGTCTTTCCTCCAGTCGTCCCATGTTCACCAGCTCCGTCTGCAGAGACGCCGTGAACCGTCTCAGCCTTTCTGAAATCGGCTGCACATTCTGTTCTTCCTTCTTTATATCCGCCTGAATCTGATCAATCCTGCGTTGTATGCGTTTCCTCCTCCGTTCAGTTTCTTGCCTCTCTTCATTCATGTCAGAAAGAAACGCACGCCAACGAACATCAGCGATTTTTCTGACCTCCTGCTTTATTTTCCTCATTCTTTCAGCCGTTTCAGCTTGGATTCTCTCTTCTATTATCCTCTGGGCTTTTTGCATCGCTTCTGTAACTTCATTAGTGAAGTGACGGTTCTCATTCACGACCAGCAGCTCGTCCACTTTCTGCAGGAGTCGACGCACCTGATCTCGGTTTGTAGGGTTTGTGTTGTCAAAGGCCACGAAACGCCTTCCAAATCCCTCCACAAGCTCTTGAACCTTGCGATTTTGCTTTGAAACAAACCTTTCAATGGATTCTCCTCTAAGTCTGTCGGCGTGTGTGAATATCAGGATGGAGTAACGGCTGATGTCCTCCTGAAACATCTCCAGAATCATTTGTACGGTGCGCTGCTGCTCCTCTGTAAATCGTTCTATCGGTACGACGAGTAGAAACGCATGAGGACCAGGAGAACACAAGGCCAGGCAACGAATTGCTTCTTCCTTTAATTGTTCTTCTGTTAAGTCTGTGTCAAAAAACCCAGGTGTGTCTACAAGAACAAGCTCTTGTCCTTCCACCGTTGCACTTGCTCTCTTGCTCTCTTTAGTGACTGAACCCATGCTCAGCTCAGCATCAAAATGATTTTCTCCCAGGATGGTGTTTCCCGTTGCGCTTTTCCCCGCACCGGTTTTTCCCAGCAGAACCAGTCGCAGTTCATTCGGAGCTGGACTTACTGCAAAGGGATCGCTGCCAGGTAAACCAGGTCTACTCATGCGGGGAGGAATCTGAGTGGGTCTGTTTCCCTCATTTGAGCTCCTGTTGGACCACTGCCTGTGGTGAATTTGTGAGTGTGGCATCTTTGATCCTGAGAAAAAAGTGTTTGTTGTTGAGAAAATGACATTACAGTTATATTCCACAATCATTCCACAAGATTTTAGGTTTCTCTGGTTGTCCCATATCCCAAGACTGGTCTAGATGATCTGTTGTGGTCAGACTAACTGATGTTGGAGACATGTATTTAGTTTACCCATTTATATGGGTCATTCCTGGAATTCGGTAACATTTCAGTCCCCCAGAGTTTCTAAAGTGGTGATTCACCAAAATTAATTGTTCGAAGCTTTTCACAATACTTTGGTATGCTCATTATAATGAATAAAAATAATTGTTGCAGCATTTTAATATTTTTTTTTTAGCATAAATGAATGTGTTATATCTCCTAAACCAAGCATTCTGTCATGTCCCAGTGGGACTTCACTGAGTTTGTACTTAGAAAATGAACAAAATGTGCATTTTTTGTCAATAATGTAAGATTTGTGTTCTTAGAACATTCCTCTAAAAAAATGCTTTAAAGTTATGTCCCTCAGTCCGAACTCAACCCTGTCACACTAACCATTCTACGCCCATAATTTAGATTCTGCTCGTATGTGACATCATTTACCAGAAATGGCATCATTCAGTTGTCTTTAATAGTGGTTAGTAGCATCAGAATTTAGGAGACTTTAGTACATTTTCTTTCTGATTGTCCTTTATCCAAGCAATTTTGGTCTGACATAGATTATTTTATATGTGATTCTGCCAATGTTGTACACTCCTTTAGTTTAAAAGACATTTTTTTATTATAATAATACTACAAATAAACCCCTGGAACATACTATCAATTTTTTTATGGTACATTTTTCATACACAAACAAAAATTTGCAAATAGTTACCCATCCCTTTTTAAAACTGAACTAAACTCACTTCTAAAATCTCTTCATCTTATACAGAATAAAAAAAAACCCTAAGATTCCTAAAATATTTTCCATGTATCCATGTATTTAGAAGCTTTCCTTATGTGCGCTTAATTGAATATCCTTGTAATGTTTTTGTAATGTCATTTTCATTGTGGTGTTTTTATTTGTTATTCTTATTTTTATTCATTTATTTATTTTGGTAACATTTCTTAATTTTATTATTAATGTGTAAGCATTTGTGGTAGTTATTTGTTTAATTTATTATTACTGGTTATTATTTTATAGTTTTGTATGTGATACCTTGGCTATGTTCTTGTACTGTTTGTTCAAGCATTAATAAAAAAAAGAAAAAAATTTGCATCATAATTTTTATTTAGAGTTTTGAAGCATATTATAGTCAGGGAGGATTAGTCAAGCTTAACAACTCAACCCTGTCACATATAATTAAGATGGAAAATGATTATTTTTCAACAAATTTTATTCCCAACTACATGAGGAGCCGTGGCCATTGCAGCTTCTATCTTTTTAAATGGGGAAACACAAAATTATCCAAAACTGTTCACCAAGCTTACGATTAAATTTCATATTTGAAATCGCCAAAGAAATCTGACAACAAACTGCCTCATAAATATCGTTCATTATGCTTCAATAACATTAAAAAAGCTTATTTTTCAGGCTAGATCAGCCAGTGTGCATGCGAAGTACTGAGGCGCTTTCATTATGAAGGCGGGTCTTCGCGGCCATAATGAGCGTTGCATCTTTCCCCATTCAAAACTATAGGAGTGACACGTCTTGGGTATTCTACCCACAAGTTTCCTACGCCCCATGAGGCCTTGTGTCAAAAGTGGGAGCGTCTTCCGGTTCAGAGTAAACAAGTGGGACGTGACACTCATTCATTCAACAGATGACAGGAGTGACGGGCAAATGAAGCCTCGTGAAGCACCGAGACTTTCCTCTGACTGTTCTGAGAAAAGATTCAAAGCTTCAAGAGTGTCGAAAACAGCGTGATCTGGTGGTTAGTCAAAAATAAAGCAGCCAAAAGCCTGTGAAGCTCTGTCGGAAGAAGCATTCACCACAATTTCCTTAGATCGAGCCATGTTACATACACAAATAAAAGCCTAACCATGTGTGTGTTTGTTGGTTAAATTTCTGACTCTGATAAATTAATTTACCCATTGAACAGTGCCATTAAATGCCAATATCAATATGATGTAATAGAAGAATAATGTACACATATATTAATTGCATATGGCATATATTTAATTTTCCTGAAATAATTTGTATTCTTCATATTACTTGTATGACTGGGTTTAAAAATGTAATTATTAAATAGGTCCCAATGAAAATGTACTTACAAAGTAAGATCTGGGGGTCGAACATTACGACACGCAAAGTGAATCGCGCAGATTCAGACAGAAAGTGAAGCTTCTACGAAAGTGATTACTATGTTAACAAGCCTGAAATCAAGGCTTCATCTGGCATCTGCCCTTTAACACAAGCTCTGATGTCTCAAATGTCATTCCACTAGTTGACAGTCATTCAAGATTTAGCGATCCAAACTTGCTAATGATGTGGGAACACAAATTCGAAAAGCAGATGTAGCCCATAAGAACATAATGACATCTCTCGTATAATGGTGTGCATCTTTACAAAGTAAACAACGGTCTAAAAAACATTTAGCCTCTTTGCTAATTAGCACACAAAATACCATTTGTATACTACATCCGTCTCCGCACCGAAAGTTGTACCCACGTTCTTTTTTACAGTAGCGCCCTCCGGAAACTTGTGGATAGAAACAGGCAGCGTTTGCAAACCCACGCTCATGACTGCGCATGCGCATTGGCTGCTCTAGCCTGAAAAATACGCCTTTTTAAACGATATTGAAGCATAAGAAAAAACAGTTATGAGGCGGTTGTTGTCAGATTTCATTGGTGATTTCAAATATGAGATTTAATCGTAAGCTTGGTGAACCGTTTTGAAGAGTTTTATGTTTCCCTATTCAAAGAGAGGCGTTTCGCCTTAAAGGGGTCATCGGATGCTAAGTTCACTTTTTCATGTTGTGTGAACATTAATGTGTGTTGTCAGTGTATGTACAAATCTACACTATAATGATAAAACTCCATGCAGTGGTTTTTAATTAATCTGTAAAAATAATATCCCCTTTTTCAAATCGAGCCGTTCTCAGATGCCTGTCGTTGTGGTGTCACACCCACAGACGACACTCCCACCATAGTTGATTGACATGAGCGTCTGACCTCAGATCAGCTGTAACAGTCCAATCTCTTTTGTTTTAATGCCGGAGCAGGGATGTAAGTTAGACAAGAATATCTCCGATTGAGGTGTTGTGTTGCTGGATGTAATAATGAACATAGTGGTCGTCATTTACTCCAGACATCTGAGCCGCTGAAGATGCAGTGGATTATGTTTGTTTGTGAAGGGAATGCACCTCCCGATCTACATATATCCGTCTATGTTCGTGCAAATCATTCGTGATCCAGCTTCACTTACAGCAGAAGTGAGTATAAGGGTTTTTTATGAATCTTTGCGATCGCCTTTCCTAATAATGTGCTAGTTAGCAAGTTTAGCGGCTAAATGCGGCTAAAGTAAACAGGCTCGTCACTCCACAGAGAGAAGAGAGGGGCGGGGCGAGCAGAGCTCATTTGCATTTAAAGCAGCCTCGACCAGAATGAGATGATTTTTGCAGAGCTGATTTTGTCAAGGTAAAAAGGGTGTTGTTTTACACAACCATTGAGAATTTTTAACCAAAGTATATTATAGACTTTTCATTAAGACCCCAAATAGTCATATCAACTTGTGGAAAACGGGCATCCGATGACCCCTTTAAGGCTTCTAAAACTGTTAATTTATTTCATCTTTTTAATGTATTTTGTTAAAGGTTTTTTTTTCTATTATTTATTTTATTATATACATGTATAATACTGACATTTTTGTACTTTTATGCTTTGTACCTTGGCAATAAAAAAATAAAAAATAATAAAAAAAACAACACTGCAGCCTCTGGTCTCCTTTCTATGTTCCCATTTACTGCTAGCCTGGAAGCGTTAGCTTAAGCCGTTACCTTTTTTAGCACATGGTTGCAGACTTGCCATCTAGTGGCTTTGGTTTTAGTTAAACTTCTTAATTGAAAATACTTTTTGCAAAAATAAAGAGACCATAAACACACAATTTGTGTATTTTTAGCTTCAGTCCTGATGATAAAATATGATAAATGTTACATTTGTTATCATTACATTGTTAACAGGTACACATGAGCAGTAAAAATCCTTTTTAAACCAATTCCAGTTTGTTCGTTACAGGCTTGAGAAAAAGAGATGTCTCAATCTGAAAAGAAAAAAAAAAAACAGAAAATAATAAAATGTTACCAAATCCCAGGTATCCCTGGTGAAAAAAACAGCATATGCTGGTAGGTATGTTTTAATGCTGGTTTATGCTGGTCCTTGACTTGTCCTTGCCTTTTACAATCAAAATGGAATTACAGAAGAATAACATAAACTGCGCCTGTTTAAATAAATATCATCGTCTGATAACTAAAATGATAATTCAATGCTTAAATACAAGTAATAGACATAGTTACAGCACCTTGGTTGGACATGTCGTGTAGTTCAGTGTCGAACGGCTCGCTGTGAGTTTGTGGTGAGTTTGTAATGATGTTGGACTGGTATGTTGAGAGGCAGGACTTACACAGAAACGAAACTGGGCAAGACCCCGAACGATGATGCACAGGGCTCTCGAGCCTCACGCATTTCTACCAGTTCAGTTCACTCACTCTTAAGCCACACCTTGTATTTGTCCCGCTGAGAAGTGAATGACTTGTCCCGATATAATGTTAATGGACGAGGCGCAGGACGGCAGACGGAACTTCTCTGCCGAGTTCATAGCTGTCTTGAAGAAAATACCGCCTGCCAGCAAATATCAGAAATGAGAATGTGTTGTTTTCGGGTAAATTACGTGATCCCGCTGCAATAACGTTCGTCACTCGTCAACGTGGACACGCACACACGGGACGAGGCAAGAGAGAGCTGATGTTAGGGAATACAGCCTATAAAAATACATTACATTAAACTAGACGAAAAAGGTTCGTCGAGACAAACTTAAATTGGCTTGAGAATCAGGAACAGAAAGTTTTAAATAGTTTGAAAAGTTTATTAAGTTTAAAAAGTTTTAAGTTTGATGGTTTTCAGTCTGAAATAGTTTGAAATCTGAAGTAGTTTTAAAAGGTTCAAGTTTAAATGTTTTGGAGGCAATACAGTCTGTCAGAGATAGATAGCTAACATAAGTAGCAAGTTACTAGCATGTTGTTAGCATGATTAGCAAGTTACTAGCATGTTTCTAGCATGATTAGCAAGTTACTAGCTTGTTTCTAGTATGATTAGCAAGCTACTAGCATGACTAGTTGCTAGGCTAGTTGATAGATAGATAGCTAACATAAGTAGCAAGTTACTAGCATGTTGTTAGCATGATTAGCAAGCTACTAGCATGTTGCTAACATGTTTCTAGCATGATTAACAAGTTACTAGCATGTTTCTAGCATGATTATCAAGTTGCTAGCATGTTTCTAGCATGATTAGCAAGTTACTAGCATGTTGCTAGCATAATTGTAGCATAATTAGCATTTTGTTAGCATGTTTCTTGCATGATTACCAAGTTACTAGCATGTTTTTTTAGTATGATTAGCAAGCTACTAGCATGACTAGTTGCTAGGCTAGTTGATAGATAGATAGACAGCTAACATATGTAGCAAGCTACTAGCATGTTGGATATTTTGAAGAATCGAAAATGTATGTTTTTTCTATGTATAAACTGATTATGTAATAAAATATGTTTTCGTAGTCTGTGTCGTCCCTTATCAGTGCCATCAGACCATTCTGAGGTTAAATACTGGAAACACTGGCAACAATGCCTTGGGAAAAAAACAGTTAATCTTAAAAAATAAAGCATATACATAAACCCAAATAAATAAATCAGTTAAGCATGTGTCCTATTTTGTGTCCTACACATTGACACATTGGGGTCTCATATTTTAGAGCAGTCAGTGCAATTTGGGAAAGAAATCAATCAAATACGTATGTGTGAAAACATTCAGATGTAATTAGGGCCCGAGCACCGGTGGTGCGAGGACCCTCTTGGAATTGCTCTGTTTATTATTATTATTATTATTTTTATTCTTCTTCTTCTTCTCCAAAATGAATCGCATTTTTGAGGGCCTAAACATGCATGAAAAGTCATGAAACTTTGCACACGCATCAGAACTGGCGAAAATTTACATCTGATATGTGTTTCAGAAGTGGGTGTGGCAAAATGGCTCGATAGCGCCACCTATACACATTCAGCGGAGTGCGCCTCGAGCTACGTTTCACATACGTGTACGCAAATTGGTACACACATGCAACACACCAATACCTACAAAAAAGTCTCTTGGAGCAAAATCCAAAACCCAACAGGAAGTCAGTTATTTTTAATTTTCTCAGCAATTTTTGTGTCATTTTTGCCATTTCCAGGCGTCGTATTAAAACGAACTCCTCCTAGAGATTTATTCAGATCAACACCAAATTTGGTCAGTCTAATCTAAAGCCCTTTGTGATGTTAAATTGCGAAGATCTAGAGTTTTCACTGGAGGGTGTGTCCGTGGCGGCCTGTCAAATTTCGATGATTCGCCATGAAAAAGGAAGTTGTTATAACTCAGCCATACAAAGTCTGATCTGCCCCAAACTTCACATGTTTGATAACAGTCTGGTCCTGAACACATATGCATGATCATATTCAGTTATAGTTATAGCGCCACCTGCTGGCAACAGGAAGTGACATGTTTTACGCTGTGAGAAACTCCTCCTAGTGATTTCATGAAATCAACATTATATTCGATCGGTCTAATCTAAAGGCCTTTGCCATGATAAATTGTGAAGATCTAGAGTTTTCGTTGAAGGGCGTGTCCACGGCAGCCTGACAAAGTTCGATGTTTCGCCATGAGAATAGAAGCTGTTATAACTCAGCCATACAATGTCCGATCAGCCTCAAAATTCACATGTTTGGTAAGAGTCCTGGCCTGAACACATCTAGAGGCCAATATTGTATAATAATCATAGCGCCACCTGCTGACAACAGGAAATGTCTTATTTTACACTAACTTAAACATGCAATGTCCGATTTGCACCAAACTTCACATGTTTGGTAAGAGTCCTGACCTGAAGACACCTAAAGGCCAATATTCAGTTATAATCATAGCGCCACCTGTTGGCAGCAGGATATGTCATGTCTTACACTAACTCAAGCATGCCATGTTCAATGTGCACCAAACTTCATATATTTGACAAAACCACTGGCCTGAAGACATCTACATGCCAATATCCAGTTATAGGCATAGCGCCACCAGCTGGCAGCAGGAAGCTTGGCACATTTAAATGACTTTGACATATTCCTCCTAAATTAACTATGTGAAAAGCATAGTGTCCACCATTCGCCACCGATCCGCGGTGAGCCCGGGTGCGAGGGCCCTTTCATCGCTGCTTGCAGCTTTAATTTGTATTTGTAATTGTTAACATTTTCATAAGTAACTGTAATTTATACATTGTTTCTCTCAGTAACTGTAACAGATTATTTTGTAATTAAATTATATAATTCCTCCCCTAACAGATATAATATCTAACTCCAAACTTTTTCTAAAACGTGAGAGCCCTGATGATGCAACAGACGAGACTGGTGCTTACTGAGCGTATGCAATGAAAATAATTGCTTTTAGATTTATTTACAGACTTACTTAATGTAAGATATGCACACAAGAGTTTATTTATAACTTTAATTACGTGTTTTTTCCCCTTCGATCAACTATGCATCCACATGAGGGACACAATGAGCTTGTTTCAGAAATGAACTGACATCACAGGTAAATTCCTGTCAATGCTGATTCATTACATATGGTAACGTGTAAAATGCGCAGGCCTTTTACATGCATTTATTTCACTGTATTTTTATGGCTGCAATAAAAACAAAACTAATAACTAAAGTTAAAGACAAAAGGTTGACATATGAAGTATGTATCTTTTTTGAACAATAAACATACTAAAAAAGTTGATGAGAAATGCCTGTACAAGAGAAGGAAGTATATGACGTCATGATCATTGGAAAGGTTTGGACTGTCCAAAAAAACATAAAACAAGTAGAGGAGAGTGGGGCACAATTAATTTCACACTTTTCTAGTACAAATATGTCAATTTGTTTCATAATTACAATGTATACGGTTTTCTTTCTTTGCCCCAAAAGAATGGAAGTGAAATGTGACAACATGCCCCGTCAGTCATACTGTTACATGAACAAATGACAGCTTAAAATGTTATCTGATCTAAAGAAAAAATATGTTTATCCATAAAATAAAACTATTAACCTTTTCAAATAAAATAATGACATATTTTAAGAATTTAAAAAAAAAAATAAATTTTTATAATTTTCTTATTTTATAATGTGGTTTGTAACACAATAAAGTCCAAATGCATGATGTACATTAATAGGCCTTTCCTTTATTTAGATTTATATAGGTGGACATAATTGCAAAACCTAAAATATGTAAAATTAGAAGCAATATTGAAAGGAAGAAATTATATAAAAATAAATGAAAAACAAAAACATAAAAATCAAGATGTGATTGCTCTCTTAACTACACAAACTACACATACAGGTTACTAGAAAACTCAGATTAGATGCTTAGATTCTTCATTACTGTACACAACAATGCCCCAAAACTACATGTTTGATATACTGTAAAAAACAAAAACACACAAATTGTTGAGTCAACTTAAAATCATTTGTTACCTTGCTGCCTTCAGATTTTATGTTCAGTCAACTCCAATAGGTTTAGTCAACTTGAAATGTCAAGTTGTACTGAGTGACAATTTAGATATTTGAGTTGACTAAACTTAAATTTCAGTTTGTCACCCAGCTGCCTTAAAAATTAAGTTGAATCAACTCAAAAATCTAAGTTGTCACTTAGTACAATTCATGAACAAAAACATTTTGTAATATGATTTTAATGTACAATTTCCATGGTAGTTCAATGTCTGATGGTTTTCAAAGGATGAATTTTGAGATTTTAAGTTTTCAGTTGATATATAATTTCTTAAGATTTCTATTGTGTGATAGGGAAAAGGCATTGAAGAAAGTTTTTTATGTGACAAAGGTCAGAACTTCTGTTATGATGTAGATTTTTGAGGTGCACTCTTGGCATAAATTAATCTATTACTTTACCTACATAATTTGTAACACAAAAGAGTGGTAAAATATCTATTTAGGAGTCTTAGACCTTCCCAACAATATAGAGTTTGTCATTATTAGATTAGAATTTATTTGTGATATAGTGAAGTAAACTTATGTGTCCCACAGAGAGGATGGTGGCAGTTAAAGGGTTAAAAGCAGCTTCAAAGGGCAAAGGAGGAAGAAGGGTCTTATCTAGCGAAATGATCTGTCTTTTTTTTCGAAAAATAAAAATCTGTATACTTTTTAAACACAAAAGCTTGTGTAGCACAGGCTCTGGGATGCACGTTCACAACGCTACGTACTATTGAATCACGTTGAAAATTCAAGCGGAACGTAGGCCGTACTACAGACCCAGTGTTTATAAAGTGAACGTGCAAAGTGCAAGTAAGTCAAACACTGGTACAACGATGTCGGACGATTCTGAAGTTGTAGGAGAAAATAAGATGGAGATTCAGAAAAATCCTGAAATGTTTTCCTCAAAAAACATAATTTCTTTATGACTGAAGAAAGAAAGACATGAACATCTTGGATGACAAGGGGGTGAGTACATTATATGTGAATCTTTGTTTTGAAAGTGGACTTCTCCTTTAAGGAGGAAATGAGTGAGAAAAATACCATTCACTGTGATTCTCTTTAAAGTCTGTGAAAAAGCTCACTAATAAAGCTCAATCAGTAGAGTTACTGAATGCAGCAGTTTGTCATCGATGCCAGCTTTGCAGACACAGCATTCATCGCAATTCCAGCAGCCTTCGCAATAAACCTCTCACTTTCTGCAGCTAACAAGTTGGACAAAAACTTGACTGACAATCCAGTTTCCACTGCTGGAGCTGGAGGGAACAGAAATGCAAAGAGTGTAGGTACATATGAAAATCCAAAGCCAGCTGAAACAGAGGTAAGCACAGTCAGCATATTATGTGAAGAAAATAGACTCTTCTCCTTCGCTTTACTCAGTCTCCTCTGCATCTCTTCTAGGATCCAGATCTCCTTTTCTTTCTCCTTTCTTTCCATTCTCTTCCTCTCCTTTTTCATTTCTCTTTTCTGCAGTCGTCTCATGTTCTTCAGTGATACTTCGAACCGTTTCAACCTTGCTGGGATCAGCCAAACATACTGTTCTCCCATCTCAGTCTGTTCAATCCTGTCCTGTATGCGTTTAATTTTTCTTTTGGTTTTGCGCCTCTCTTCACTCATATCAGACATGAACGCCCACCAACGAACGTCTGCCATTTTCTTGACCTCCTTCTTGATCTTCTTCATTCTTTTATCCATTTCAGCTTGCATTCTCTCTTCTATTATTCTCTGAACTGTTTGCATCGCTTCTGTAACTTCATTAGTGAAGTGACGGTTCTCATTCACGACCAGCAGCTCGTCCACTTTCTGCAGAAGTCGACGCACCTGATGTCGGTCTGTAGGGTTTGTGTTGTCAAAGGCGACGAAAAGCCTTCCGAATCTCCCGACGAGGTCTTGGATTTTTGCATTCTGCCTTGAAATAAACTCTCTAATGGTTTGTTCTCCAAGTCTGTCGGCGTGTGTGAATATCAGGATGGTGTAACGGCTGATGTCCTCCTGAAACATCTCCAGAATCATTTGTACGGTGCGCTGCTGCTCCTCCGTAAATCGTTCTGTCGGTACGACGAGTAGAAACGCATGAGGACCAGGAGAACACAAGGCCAGGCAACGTATTGCTTCTTGCTTTAATTGTTCTTCTGTTAAGTCTGTGTCAAAAAACCCAGGTGTGTCTACAAGAACAAGCTCTTGTCCTTCCACCGTTGCACTTGCTCTCTTGCTCTCTTTAGTGACTGAACTCATGCTCAGCTCAGCATCAAAATGATCTTCTCCCAGGATGGTGTTTCCTGTTGCGCTTTTCCCTGCACCAGTTTTTCCCAGCAGAACCAGTCGCAGTTCATTCGGAGCTGGACTTACTGTGAACGGATAGCTGGGAGAATGTCCGGATGGAGAGGTTTGAGCGGGTCTCTTCCTCGCATTTGAGTTTCTGCTGGAAGTCTCCCCATTTGCGCCTAAAGATAATGTGATCATGTCAAATCAAAGTA
Source organism: Labeo rohita (assembly GCF_022985175.1). Lineage (NCBI taxonomy): Eukaryota > Metazoa > Chordata > Actinopteri > Cypriniformes > Cyprinidae > Labeo > Labeo rohita. The sequence goes on from NC_066870.1 coordinate 38,726,126, forward strand.
TCAAGCAAATGTTGATGTTGAACACCTAATATTTTAAATAATTGGATGATGCAGAGTTGTAAACGATCTGTGTTTTTTTGAGGAAAACATTTCAGCATTTTCCTCCATATAATGGAGTGATATGGTGCCACGATTTTGAACTTCCAAAATGCATTAAAATTCAATTTAAATACTTTTTAATGTCAAACGCTCGTCTTGTCTTTCTCTCCCTGAACTCTGTGTATTCTGGCTCAAGACAGTTACGGTATGTTGGAAAACTCCAGTTGTATTTTCTCCCTCAACTTCAAAAATCATTTCAAAATCATCCTACATCACTGCAGAAGAACAGACACAGTGTTTACAAAGTGAACATGCAAAGAAGATCAAACACCCTTAACAAAAAAGGTAAAACAGTGATGTAGGACGATTTTGAAGTTGAGGGAGAACATGAGATGGGAGTTTTTCCACATACACTAACTGTCAACCGGAACAAAAACAGGCAGAGTAAGACAAGACAAGCATTTGACATTGAAAAGTATATAAATTGTATTATTTTTTTACGAAAATAACCAATCGTTTCAATACATAATAATTCTTCCTCAGCTGGGATCATTTACAACTGCATTTGGGATCGTTTGAAGCTGCATTTAAACTGCATTTTGGAAGTTCAAAATTGGGGCACCATATCAGTCCATTATATGGAGAAAAATCCTGAAATGTTTTCCTCAAAAAACATAATTTCTTTACGGCTGGAGAAAGAAAGACATGAACATCTTGAATGACAAGGGGGTGAGTACATTATATGTGAATTGTTGTTCTGGACGTGGACTTCTCCTTCAATCCACTTAGTCAATCAAATATCAAATGTTTCTATTTTAATAACAAAAAGAAGTATTTATCTTACAACTTACAACAACAAAAGTGGAAATCAGGATGAGTCATAAAATATCTGGTGTCATTAGTGGTTTCTGTCATCTTGTTTACTACTTTATTCATTAAGTACTTCCTCTTGTGTCTCTTCCTCTTGTTCATTAAGTATTTCCTCTTGTGTTTAGTTTAGTTGGCTTGTTATCATTCAGTGTTTGCTTTCAGTTTTATTCTGGTATTGTCAAGGTGCATTCTTCTGTCCTGTACACCTGCTCACTTTTTATATATGTGACAGCTGAACAAATAGCTGTAATTCAGACTCATTACAGCCTTAGATTCAGACAGGAATCATATGTGGTGTTTTTCTGTTGATAAATGGAGAATGCCAAACTTTTCCAACACACAAATGATTGTATAAACAAAAATGCAACGAAACGCATCATACTGCAGCCCAAACATATTTTCATTACGCAAAAATGATGAAGTGCGATTAAATATTAATCAAATTTTAGCCAACATTTGTCATTTAGTTGACTGTGAAAGATAAACACATTTCAGCAAAAACAACCTCCTTAAAAAGTCTTTCCAAACAAACAAGTCAAGAATTATGAAAAAATACGAAAAGAATGCAATAAAGCATCTGCTATAATTAATAAATGATCTTTAATTACCCTGGTTTGACATGTTTTCCAGCGGAGCTGTTCAGTGCGTGTGGTTGTCGTGTGTTTGTTCGTGTTGTTGGGCTGGTTTGTGATGGGCAGGACTTACAGAAATGAAACTCAACTCATTGTTGATGCATCAGACCTCTGCTGCTGCAGAAAGATGTTCATTAGCTGTGTAAAAATGCATTGTTATTTAGTTATAAACATGTTCAATGTAAGATACGCGCATAATGGTTTATTTACAACTTTATGTGTTTTTACGTGTTTACGTGTTTCCTTTGAGACCAATTGATCCACTAGAGGGACACACCGAGCCTGTTTCGGAAATGAACTGACGTCACTGATTATTTCCATACGTGTCTGATTATTTACATGTTCTATCATATGCAAAATGTGCAGACTGTTTCACGCATTTATTTATTTGTTTACAGATTCGCTGTATTTTAATGGCTGCAATAAAAACAAACTAAAGTCACATAAAAACAAAAAAAGCAAGGTTTACACTAAGTAGGAAAGAAGGTGAATGTGAATGTCATGGATATTATTTGTAGGGACAATGTGAGGAACTTATATTATATTTGGATGAAAAACAGAGCTCCACTGTCCAAAAGCATAAAACAGAATGTAGAAAAATTACAGAAGTACAATGTAAGTCCAGGAAAAAATGTTAGTACGACAACAACATCATTTTATATTGCACTGAAGCAGATCATAGAAACAACTATGAAACACAAAGCTTGAAGTGCAGTTTCAAAGTTCTGGTGTATGAAATCAGTTTTTTGTAAAAAGTGCTGGTGAAAGTCAGTGAAACTTCAATTCAGATCATAAAACTGACACATAAAACACCAAAATACTCAGTAAAATATAATTTACTTTCATGATATAATATCACTGTAGCATGAACTTTTAACATTTTCTATAAATTTCACCCAAAAGCCAAACTACTTTTTGTGAGTAGTATAAAGATTTCTTTTTATTCAGTTCTGAATTTTTTTTTTTTTTTTTTTTGCAATCAACACAAGCCATGCTTGCCTTTGAGACAGCTTAGGAAAACAACCATTTATTTTTCTATTAGTCATTTATAGTGCATTGTCTACACTTACTATATGCAATTAAACACTTGATTGCAATGTATAAATCATATTTTTCTAGGCATGAGGCCAAAATTCATATATCACAAATAAGCTAAACCAATTCATTTAGAAAAGTAGTTAAAAAACCTATAACCCAGAAACAAAACAGATGCTTTTTAAAAACGTTTTGAATTGTAATTAAATATATAATATACTTCATATTACACTGCACAATAAAGAAACTGCATACACGTTCTACTTTAGATTAACATTTTACTGTTTATAGCGCCATTCTGTGGTCGAATGTCACAACATTATATTCTTTCATATGCTTTTTCCCTTCAGATCAAATGATTGTCATGTTGCGATTCATCTTAGATCTGGTTGATTTGGTTCATGGTTCAATACTTTGAAATTCATGAGGAGGAAAAGAGAAAAACACTTTAGACTTAAGACTGCTGATGAAGTCAGTAATAAAGCTTAATTTGTAATCTCATCTTGGTTAATCATTAATGAATCACTGAATGCAGGAGTTTATGTGCAACTTTTATTGCAACTCCAGCTCTGAAACTTAAGATGAGCAAAAGCTTAGCTGAGAATCCAATTTCAAGTGCTTAGAATGCTAGCGATGAATACGAGTACAATTCCAAACGTTATCAAAAGAATTTTAGTACAAGAAAATGAAGAAAATGGCTTGTTATTTCCTTCTTTATTCAGTCTCCTCTCCTCCTCTTCTTGGATCCAGATGTTCAAGTCATTCCTTTCTTTTTTTTGTCTTTCCATTCTCTCTCTCTCCTCCCACATCCGTCTTTCCCCCAGTCGTCTCAGGTTCTCCTGCTCCTTTCGCAGAGATGCTGTGAACCGTCTCAGTCTTGCTGGAATCGGTTGAACATTCTGTTTTTCCTTCTTTATATCCGCCTGAATCTGATCAATCCTGCCTTGAATGCGTTTCTTTTTTTGTTCCGTTTCCTGCTTCTCTTCATTCATGGCAGCAGTGAACGCAGACCAGCGAACATCAGCCATTTTCCTGATTACCTTCTTGATTTTCTTATTTCTTTCAGCCATATCAGCTTCTTTTTTCTCTTCTATTACCCTCATGGTATCCTGCATTAACTGTTGAACTTCAATGGTGAAGTGACGGTTCTCATTCACAACCAGCAGCTCGTCCACTTTCTGCAGGAGTCGACGCACCTGATCTCGGTTTGTAGGGTTCGTGTTGTCGAAGGCCACGAAACGCCTTCCAAATCTCTCCACGAAGTCTTGAACTTTTCGATGTTGCCTCGAAACAAACTTCTCAATGAATTCTCCTCTGAGTCTGTTGGCGTGTGTGAATATCAGGATGGTGTGATCAGTAATGTCTTCGTGAAACATCTCCAGAATCATTTCTATGGTGCGCTGCTGCTCCTCTGTAAATCGATCTATCGGTATAACCAGTAGAAACGCATGAGGACCAGGAGAACACAAGGACAGGCAATGCTGTATTTCCTTAAGTGTTTGATCTGAGTCAACAAAATCAGGGGTGTCAACAAGAACGAGCTGTCGCCCTTGCACTGTTTCACATTTTTGCTTGCACTCTTTTGTGACTAAACCCATGTTCAGTTTCTCATCAAAGCATTTGTTGCCCAGGATGGTGTTTCCCGTTGAGCTTTTCCCTGCACCTGTTTTCCCCAACAGAACCAGTCGCAGTTCATTCAGAACTGGAGAGGGTGAAAGAACAGTTTGCGCAGGTCTTTCATTGCTCTCAATAGTCTCATCGGAGTTTCTGTTTGACTTTTGCCTCATTGCACCTGAGAACAAAAAGTGAGCTTACAATCATTATTTGGTTCACCGGGTGTGAAAAATACATACAAATTACAGCATATACAATACAAAACAAATCCTGAATTATTACTAAATAAAGGAGTAACAATGTTTAAATTAACGTAGCCGACGAATTAATAAATGATACTGTTAAATGATCTTGAATTACCTTTGCTGGACATGTTTCCTTGTTGAGTTTCTGTAGGCGTGTGTTTGTACTTTGCAACCTGCCTTGTTGGACTATTTGTGATGGGCAGGATTGAAACTGATCACGAGTCGATGATATTCATCGGTTGTATAAAATGAAAAATAGATAAATGCAATTGTATTTATTTATAAACACATTTCATGTAAGATATGCACAGAAGGGATTAATTCTAAATTTATTTATTTGTTTTGTTTTTCTTTGAGTCCATACATCAAGTAGGGACACAGTGAACATCAGAAATGAACTGATGTCACTGATTAGCTGATTACTGATGATTCACAGTATATTCAAGATTAAGGAGATACATTATACAAGCCTTTATAAAATCTATCCTGTTCTTTTGTCCATTTCTGATGTTGATGAGTCTTGCTGGTTTTGTGGTTTTGCTGAGGAAACAGCTGCTGATTTGTTATAACATTTGTGACGAGTCGACTGCCTCCCCCCCTTATTGTCAGCTGCACCCCGTCGGTAATCGCCGCCCTTCACCAGGCTCCCGACGGGAGTGGGCGTGTGGGAGGAGGAGGGGCGCTGAAACGTCTCGGTCTGGCGGCGTGTGATGAGGCACACATGATGTGAATGAAGCCTCATCACCGCCGCTGTTAAAATGCCGAGCGCGCCTCTCCTCAAGAGACCGGTCTCTTCCCCGTGCATGCACGCTGGTGTCCTCGTGGGTCCAGGAAGGGGTGAAGAGGGAACCAGCGCCGCCGTAGGACGAGCTGCCGGACCGCACCCGTGACGGCTGACGGGCCAGGTTGCCGGGCCGTTTCATCCCCCAGAAGTACCGCAGAGGTGGAGGAGGACGATGCCGCTAGAGAAGCCGCCGCCCCTCGCACCCCCGGACCTGAGTGGGGAGCGCGTGCGGCCGCCGGACTCCGCCCCTTACCTGGACCCTTCCCTTCGGAACACTACCCCTCCTTCACGGAACCCCGTCACATCGAGGACACCAGATCCCCCTTTTTCTTTTGGACACTTTCCCCCTTTTTGGACACTTTCTGTTTTATTGTTTAATAAAAGCCTCTCCGAGGCCTGACGTCACACCCACTGTGTCTGTCGCTTTGCTCCGCCCCCGTGACACATTCTAACATTTGTTTTTAAGCACTCATGTTTCTAGCCTTATGAATGTGACCCATATCTTTATCCTTAATGATGCAATTTTCTATTATGAAAATCCAAAGTTATTATCTGCTGAATATGTTCATTTTCTTATGCTGACTGCTAAATTCTTCATTCATAAGCAAAACTTGCTTACATTTTCTTTTGGCTTTTAGCCTTTTTCTTGCTGAATTTAATTCTCTTGTTTCATCTCTTAGACTTACTGAAAAAAAAGAGTGCCAAATTTTTGATGCATTATAACTTTTCTAAAAAAGTGTAATTTTATTTTTGTTTTCTTTTTTCTGTATGGATAATACCACAATTTAATGTACTCAAATCTATTCGTTTTTTGTCCTTAGTTTTATGATTACTTTTTGTACACATCAGTGTCTCATTTCCCTGTTCTTGTATGTTTTTACAAGTTCCGCAATTAAAAAACAAGCAAAATATGCAGACATAATTTATGCATTTTTTTGTATCTATTGTTCACAGCTTGTTACTGAGTTTTAGACTATTATTTATGCTTTCTGTTTAGAAACATTTGACAAGTGTTTCTGATAAAAGAATGTTACGCTCCCCTCTAGGGGTTCAAGAGTGGAAGTAGTAAAAGAAAAAGCATAAATAACAAAGAAAACAGCAAGAACACACTTCAGTCCTCTGTCCCAGAGTGAAAATGACACCACTTCAGATGCATACAAAAGTGGAGATTTATTTACAAAAATAAAAAAAGACAATAAGTCTAACATAAGGAGACAGGGAGCAATGGCTCGGGAGAGAGCAAGGCCTAAAATAACAAACAAAACTAATTTTTGGGAGCAACTAACTTAATAAGATAGCATAAGGTGTGTTCAAATGTAGGAATAATGTAGGAAAATTGCAATGTCAAACTGTTGGTAGAACAGCATAGTGTTTATTGCGATTACGCAAATCATAGAAACTCTGAAACACAAAGCTTGCAGTGCAATTTCAAAGTTCAGCTAAATATAATAAATGTGATGAAAGTGCTGAAGTAGCTATACTTGAACATAATTCAGTAAAACAGACAGCAGGCATTTAAACACACAGATATTCCACCACATAATCAAAAGACAGAACAACAATAACAAGCACTACACAAACGAGAAAAATAATTAAAATAAGAAGTATTATAATAAAAATGATTGAATGACAAATGATTAAAACACTTGTAAATGTTAAAAAGTGAATAAATGCATAACAAAGCCAGTGTCATTTTAGTATTGGCATACTATCATAGTGTTTATTAATATTTTGAATATTTTTATATTTATATTTTACATTTAAAAGTAACCTAGTGGGCAGCGCATATAACACATTTGTGCTACGTGCGTCCCGAGTTCGAATCCCGGCTCAAGGGCCTTTCCCGATTACACCCCCATTCTTTCTCTCTTCTGAGCAGATCATCGACAGATGCAGATTTAATTTCAAAACTCACCAAAAAACTCCTGTTTTCTCATAGTTTGACTACTGAGAAGGGAGCATATATGCTATGATCAATCGTAACATAACCCCCAGTATTAAGATGAAAACCCCATTCTGTTTTATTCTATTGAAATATGAAAGAAGTGGATTGTTCTGCCTTTCTTCCGTCAGTCTCCTCTGCACCTCTTCTTGAGCCCAGATTTCCAGGTTCTCCTTTTCTTTCTTTTCTCTTTCCTTCATCTCCACCTCCTCTTCAGCTGCTCTTTTCTTTACCTTTCTCAAGTTCTCCCGCTCCTCCTGCAGAGATGCTGTGAACCGTTTCAGTCTTGCTTGCAATGGCTGCACATTCTTTTTTTCCTTTTGTATATCTGTATGAAACTGATCAATCCTGCGGTGTATACATTTCTTTCTTCTCTCGTTTTCTTTTCTCTCTTCATTCATGGATGCAGTGAAGACATGCCAGCGAACATCAGACATTTTCCTGACATCCTTCTTTATATCAGCTTTTCTTTTCTCTTCTGTTATTCTGTGGAATGTTTGCATCGCTTCTGTAACTTCATTAGTGAAGTGACGGTTCTCATTCACGACCAGCAGCTCGTCCACTTTCTGCAGGAGTCGACGCACCTGATCTCGGTTTGTAGGGTTTGTGTTGTCAAAGGCGACGAAACGCCTTCCAAATCCCTCCACAAGCTCTTGAACCTTTTGATTTTGTCTCGAAACAAACCTTTCAATGGATTCTCCTCTAAGTCTGTCGGCGTGTGTGAATATCAGGATGGAGTAACGGCTGATGTCCTCCTGAAACATCTCCAGAATCGTTTCTATGCTGCACTGCTGCTCCTCCGTAAATCGATCTATCGGTACGACGAGTAGAAATGCATGAGGACCAGGAGAACACAAGGCCAGGCAACGTATTGCTTCTTCCTTTAATTGTTCTTCTGTTAAGTCGGTGTCAAAAAACCCAGGTGTGTCTACAAGAACGAGCTTTCGTCCTTCCACCGTTGCACTTGCTCTTTTCCTCTTTTTAGTGACTGAACACATGCTCAGCTCAGCATCAAAGTGATTTTCTCCCAGGATGCTGTTTCCCGTTGCACTTTTCCCTGCACCGTTTTTTCCCAGCAGAACCAGTCGCAGTTCATTCGGAGCTGGACTTACTGCAGAGAGTTCACTGTCAGGTAAAGCTTGTCTACTCATGCTGGGAGGATTTTCAGTTTGAGAGGATGAACAAACATTTTGCACGGGCTTCTCATTACTCTCGTTATTCTCATTAGAGTTAGTGTTTGACCTTTGATTCTGAACATTGTGTTTGCTCGAGGGCCCTGAGAAAAGGGGAAACCTACAATCATTATTTAGTTCAGTTCTCTGTAAGACAAACAGATACAGCATACAATTACCTATGAACAATAGCCTACCTGTTCTTTATCAAGGCTTTTTTTTTTCAAACAATCAAATCCTAGTTACTAAAAACAAAATAACATAAATTGCTAAAATTTGTGTAGTTTGCCTGATTAATAAATGAATAAAGATTAATTACCTTCGTTGGACATGTTCTCTAGTTGTGTTTCTCAGAATGTGTTTCTAACCTGTTTTTAAATGTCGTTAGACTGGTTTGTGAGGAAATGAACAGAAATGAAACTCAGATTAGACCTCTGTTGCACCCGCTTCGGATGTTATCACTCGATTGAATGGGCGTTATCAGTGATTATCAGCTCATTGATATGGGCCAGAAGGGGCCTGCTGCGCCTACTGGTAGGCTCAGAAGGCTGTTATCGTCCATCCAAATGATGGAGCCATCAACTCCACGCGGACCAATGACCAGCGAATTAGTGCATTAAAAGACGGATTTTAGATGACGTCAAGACACATACAGGTACCGTCTCCTAAAATAGTTGATCGT